>NC_028455.1:34345673-34407319 GCF_000263155.2 Setaria italica | reverse complement strand
CCGGTGGAGGAAGAAAATACCTGTTAGTATGACAGGTGGGTCCCACGAACGGTGTTAACAGGAGAAGAAAACGGTGCTTGTCCCGTCTATAGCGATCTCTCCAACCAAACAAAAAATAGGATCATCCCATCCCATTCAACCAAACAAGAAATGGGATCATCCCATCCCGAAAAACTGGAACGGGACCGTCCCGTTCTACATTGTCTCCCAACCAAACGCACCGTGAGAGCGCCCAAGGCAAGTATCGCCGCCGCCGTCTCCGCTCCCCGAAAACCAAATCAGCCGTCGAGGTGGAAGTTTCCAGAAGTGCCCACGCACGCTCCCCAAATACCTTCCTCTAGCTGACTCCCTTCCCTCTCCGCCCTCACGAGTCGCAGCCCAGTCTCCCTCTCGTCTCTCCGCCCAAGTCCTCTCCCCGGCGAGACGAGTCGTGTCCCCCCCCGCCCTGCCGCCGCCGCCCCATCGCCCCCATCCGGACTCGGATCGACCCCTCGGTGAGTTTCCCTACCTTGCTCGCACCGGCTGCTGTAGGAGACTAGAGCTCGTGCTTGTTCTAGGGTGCCGCGCTACTTCGCTGCGTCCGTGGGCTGCCGAATCCAAATCTAGCGTCCTCTTGGGTTAGGTTTTGTGTTTTCTGCAGCGGGGGTGCCCTGATAATCTTCTCTATCCCGCTCACCCGTGGCGCGATCGGGTCACTCTGCTTCTGCATCGGCGCTCCAGATACATCTAGGTGGGGTTTGGAGCGGGGGTCACTCGCAGCAGGGAGGGGTTTGGAGCGTGGGAGGAACCAGAAACCTAGCGAAAAGTTTGCCCTTTCTCCAAGGGACGCCTAGCATTTGAGCTGTTTGTGGGTTTTCTAGCTCCTGATCCGTGTACCCATCGTTCCTGCTGTGCAGGATGGCTGATGATAATCCCCATGGGGCCAGCAGTTCGACGGCGAAGCCAGCTGATGATCCGGAGTCTACCATTGAGATCAACATCAAGACCCTGGATTCGCAAGTCCACAAGCTTCGCGTGAACAAGAATGTGAGCATTCTCCTGCATTGTTGACATTTTGGTGTGCGTCTATCGTCTGTCTGTTTGAACTGTTGTGGAGTGATGAGCCACGCCTCTTGTGTTGATTTGTTCATGTAGTTAGCGTTAGGAGTGCAAATTATTCTTTTTTCTTAATTAAAGGAGTGCAGATATTTCGGGAAGAACTAATCTGCACAATTTTAGGTGCCTGTTTTGGTCCTAAAAGAGAAGATAGTTGATGCAACTGGGGTTCCTCTCGATCAGCAGCGGTTGATTTTTAGGGGAAGAGTCTTGAAGGATGATCACCTCCTATCAGAATACCGTATCCTTTCTGTTTGTGCATCTTGCGTCAATGCTATTAAGTGTACACTTAACCATCTGCTTTTCCGTCCGCCTTATCATTTTGATGACTTGTACTTTGTAAACCATATTGACTGTCTGTTTCCTTATTACCTTCTTCTTCCACTAATATCGTTTATTAATGACATAATTTATTTTTCTGAACTGTAAGGTTGGGGTGATTTGCTGACTTGCAGAATCAGAATATTTGCTTGTAAGTTGGTTAATAGGTTATTTAATGCCATATCAAGTGCATTCTCAGCTGAAATACATGCAACCCTACGCAGAGTTGAAAATACATGCAACCCTATGCAGAATGCTTGATACTATGCAGAGACTGTGGTAGATTATTGGCTTTAATCAATTGGTGGTTGGATTTGTCATTTCGTAAAGGAACTTTCCCTAATATAAATTTCTGCTGAAAGTTTTGATTTGTTTAAACTTTTTTTTTTCATTTTCCTACTTGTTTGCTTTTCAAATGCTTTGTTGGATCATTTACCTTCCTATGTGTTTATTTCTCTCCATCCAAATTCTGTCACCTGTATCCTTGACAGCAACAAGATTTGGAAGATGGATTTACATTGCATCTGGTCGCTCGGCGTGCAGCTGAGGGCCAGAGTTCTTCTGGGGCTTCTGAAGGAAATACACACACCAATGGTAAGTCAGACCTGCAGTTGCTATGTCAGCTGCATCATCAATCCTGAACCACCAAGTATTTGGATATGCTTCCATGATATAAGCTTACCTTATTCTGCATAGCAGCATAGCTATCATCAGAAATTATAAATAGACTATACTCATTCGCTGTAAGGGCTGCAAAATTTTGCTAGTTATGTTAAGTAGTGTTAAATATTGAGTGCTTAGGTTGGTGCTGAATCTAATTGATCCCCGTCAGTGCTTAACTACAATAAGATGCTGGACATGGGCCTGATATAAGATTTTACACTTCTTTTTCTTCTTGTGCAGTAAATGTTGCTGGAAATGGAGGATTGTTGGATGATATTTCCAGGGTATGCTTCTCTCATTTTTGTGTTTGTCCATGAAATTACCTGATTTGATTGTCTCTTGGCTAGAACTGTACCTTTCTAATTCCTTTTTATTAATTCTATTTTAACAAACTATATAGAGGCTTTGCATTCTGATGGGATGATAGATGACATGACTAGGGTTTATGCTTTGCCCTAGCATTTTGCATATTGCCAAAGTATACCAATTACTCAACTTGTCAAATGGTACGATGCCATCTAATTCTTCTACTATTTGCAGAGTGTTCGAGATCTTCTTGGTTCCTTAGGCGTTGCAATGTCTGGTGGTGTCACCAACGCAGCATTTTCGGTAACAAGGCAGTTCTTCTCTAGATCTAATGGGGGTACCTGACACATCTCATAATTTAATTATTTTATGGCTACTTTATCAGGTTCCTTTGACGACTGCACCAGAAGGGGCAAATAATGTCCCTGGAAGAACTCAGCCAGTAAACCCAGCACAACCAGGGTTCTCAGTTATGAATCATCAAATTCATGTAACACAACTTCAACCAGGAGGAATACCTCGCAACATGGTAGATATTTTGTGCTTCCTTGCACTTCCTCCTGTATTTCAGTTTGTATAGCATTGCGTGGACTTCAACCAATGGTATTGGCAACAGGTTATTCCAGATTCTCTGACAACTCTTTCGGAGTACATGGAACGCGTGGACCGAGTATTACAGAATAATGGTGCCACATATTTTTCTTACAGTTGTTCATTGCTTGTCATCAAATATTTGATATTCACTTTGTTTGCTCTAAATGAAGGTACTCCACCATCCAGGGATTCAGAAGGCCAACAACAACCAATGGCAGATGATGCCAATGTCAACCCAAGATTTCCAAGTCCTGAGGTTTTGGCTTCAGTTATTGAGAGAGCCCAACAACTTCTTAGTGGCAGTGCAGCTTCTTCTCTTTCTGTATGTCATCTCTCATCTGTGGCTATGTTCTGCACCTTTAACCTTGCAATGTTAATCAATCAACAAATGATTTACCTCTGACTCTTTGATGTTAATATATTGTTCATCTAGAATGTTTGCCTCCCTGGTTATGACATTTAATATAATTTTCAAATCTTTGTGGGTTGTTGTCATCTTTTTGTGCAATTCTGTAAAAATCTAGATAAACTGAAGGACTAGTCTTGACCACCCTTAAACAGGGCATAAACTATCTCCTGGCTTCAAGGTTAAATTATCAAGCCCAAAGCAACTTTTTCGACATAAACTCAGTTCACTATTCGTTGTCTAATGTCTGCATGATTTTCTGAGTAGGCCTAAACCTTTTTTTGTCCATGTTGGCTTTGTTCCTTTTTCAATGCAAAGGTGCTGTTGAGTTGCATATTTTAGTCTTTAGCACATTTTAAAATACTATCTATGTATCTGAAAGATACCTGATGGACTTCAGGACTCATAGATGCAAACTTTTCTTTGGATATCTTTAAGTTGATTTTTGAGTTAGTCTTGAATGATAGATGGAAACTAGTCCATGACAATATTAATATACCTAATATTCTGATTCAGCACATTGCACAACGTATTCGGCAAGATGGTGGCACTGGGGATGCATCTATTCGTCGCGAGATCCAAACTGAATCAGTTCAGCTGGGAATTGCAATGCAACATTTGGGTGCCATGTTTTTTGAGCTTGGTCGGACAATGATGATGCTTCGCACAGGGCAATCTCCTGTATGCACAATGTGTTTATTCCTTCATGTTATGTAACTTATTTTGTGTATGTTGTCACCATTTTGAAATTTTGTTAATTTTGCAGTCTCAAGCTTTTGTAAATTCTGGCCCTGCAGTTTATATAAACTCCACAGGACCAAATCCAATCATGGTTCAGGTGATAATTATTATGCCTTTACATGCTAATTTTGATGATCATATGGCATTCTAATCACAGCAACACTTTTTCTCTCTTTGTGCAGCCATCATTTCAAAATACTCCTCCTTTTGGAGTTTCGAACATACCAGTTTCTGGTGCTTTTGGTATTGTTGATACTTCTCGATCATCTGGTTTTGGAGATCCTTTTCGAAATATTAATGTCCAAAGTAGCGGTAAGGTCACATTTCATCTATTATTTCGCTTCACTCCTTTTAGGGTCTTGAGCTGAGGAAGCTGCCACAAACTTTGTCCTCTGAACTAATTATTTCCGTATTGGATTGTAAGATAAGCGTAAGTTGTGTTTATAAAAAATGGATTTGCCTCTTTACAGCATTAAAGAACTGTTTTTATGTATTTATCAATTATGTTATGCAGTTATTCTTAATTTGTTTGAGATGATAGGTATTTAACATGTCATAATTGATATCGTAATATTATGAATTGGATATACCTTGTAACTTTATGACCAATGTGCTGGCATGAATTGCACAGCAGTGTATAATACTATGTATATTTGAAGTTCACATTAGTGTTGGGTGTGGTATCTTTCAGATTTGACGAGCGTCATTAATGTCATTTCTATATCAATACTCTGTCCATGAATTTCTTCTGGAATATCCTGGTGTTCATTTTCGCACATGGCAATTTATATATCGTTGCTTCGGAATCTTGACTCTTCCACGATTCTGTGTCTAGTTGGCTTCCTCTAATTATTTCTTCTTTCTCATCCCCTAAATTAGTTGCATCTGCAACAAGTGGTTCATCTGCTGGTACGACCACCACTTCTGGAGGGGCTATCAATGGGAACCGCCAAGATGCAGCAAGAACTCAAGGAGGTAACCCACCAGGTCACCCAGCTGCAACACGTGGATTGCCAACCAGAACAGTAGTTGCAGCTATTCCAGCGCGGTCCTCAGCTGAGGCTCCAAACCATGTCCTAAATGTTGTCCTTCCTGTTCAAGTGAGAGGTCAAGTTGCCGTGCCTAATCAGTCAACCTCCTCTCAAGGTTCTCAGACAGCAGTGGGAGCCCAACCAAATGCAACATCTGCTGTTTCACAAGCTTCTGTAGGCGGTGTTGCTGGTGCTCACCCTTTAGTGGCACAGATAAATGCATTGGTAGCCAATGCATTGGCTGCCAATGCACCTGGTCAGGTTTCTTCATCTGTACAAAGTGCAGCAGACCAGGGATTTCACCTGACTACAGACAGCAGAGCTGGTGTGCTGAGTTCTTCAACACCAACTACTACACCACAGCAGAATGATCCTTCAGGTTAGAATCATGGACAAACTCCATTGAGAAAGTGCAATCTCATGTGACTGAACCATGTCTTGACATCTTACTGATATTCACAATTTGTGTTGCTAGGTACTTGTGGTTCCACTTTGTCATCTCAAGACATGAATGCTGTAAATGTTCCAAGTCTTGACAGTATACAACAGCATCCACAATCGGAAGATACCAGTGCAGATACAGCCAACTTATCAGGAGACCCTGCATCCACCTGTACTCATGATGCTCCTTCGAGCACATCAGCAGAAAAATCTGCGCTGAAGAACAAATCCTCGGATGGACTGGGTTCACAAGCCCTTGAGCCTTCTGCAAGTGGCAGCTCTGAACCAGTAGGTCTTGGTGGAGGTCTGATTCCAAAGGTATTAATTGAGTCTATTAAGTGCTTTAGCCTGTTGGGATTCTATTATTCAGTTTTGATTTTGATGTTGATTATATCCACAAGTCACATGTTTGGAGTTGTGTTTTGCCTTTGTTTAATTGCTTCTTTCAACTACACTTGCAGAGACGGAGCAGAGCGGCAAAGCCATCTGGGAGCACAACTGATCCTGGTAGGGATTCATCTTCAGTCAGCCAAAACCAAGATGCTGTTTCGGTGGCCCAGCAGTTTCTGCAAAGTTTTGCTTCACAAAATACTAACCCAAGCCAACGCAATGCCCCCACCTCTGGCCCTCCATCCTCGAGACCACAGCCTACTGGAGTTCCTCCAAGAAGACAGGGTGGTGAAGGACAACCTGATATTGGCAGCATGATATCTGGTATGCTCAACAACCCAGTTTTTGGGAATCTGTTGTCAAATGTCGCAACGCAAGCAGGGGGTTCAAGTGCTGACTTGAGGAGCGTGATGGAAGGATTGCAGAGCCCTGCTGTTGTAGATACTATAAGCAATATTGTGCAGAATGTGGATGAGCGAGACCTTGGGGCCATGTTTGGTTCAGGCAGGGGGCAAGGTGGCATGGATTTGTCTAGAATGTTGCAGCAAATGATGCCTGTTGTATCCCAAGTTCTCGGTGGAGCAGGGGCCCAACCTGTTGGTGCTAATAATGGGCAATCTAGATCACAGACTCGGTCAAGTGACACTGCAGGAGGAAATATGTTAAGCAGCAGCAACTCTCAGGTAAGCCATTCTGTTGAGTGCTGCGTAAAGAATAGCTTTTATTTGCATTACTTTTTTTTTTTTTACTGCAGCTAGTGTGGAATGCTTTATCTTGTGTCTGAAACATCTAACTTTTGTATTCCATGGTCAGATTGATCTCCATCAAGCTCGTCAAAGCATTGAGCAACATGAATCTCCAGAGAATATCTTCAGTGCTGTCCTTGAGACTGCTGCTCAGGCTTATGGTGAAGATGACAGCATTCGGAGCATGCTCGAAGAGCTTGCCAGTGATCCAGAGCTCACCAATGTATGCGTTCTGCTCTGTTCCAATTGCATTATCACACCGTTTTCTTTCTGATGTTAGCCCGGATAATGACCTGACCCCCTAACTTGCTGCTTTTCTTAGGACTACCTGAGACTTCTGCTCGAGCAATTTCAGCAGAGGTTGCAGTCAGAATCGCAGTCCGGGAGCCAATCTTGAAGCATTGACCGGCAAGGTCCTGTAGCCATTCACCGTGAGATTTATCACTAACATGGAAAACCAGAACTAAACTGTTGTTTGGGCGTTTTCATTATGAGGCGTCCGGTGGGTGTACATGTGGCATTGTAATTTTCCCCTGAGATATCGGTGCAGCATATTGCATACTGCGGTTAAAATTGTTTTTACCAATTTTGCTAGTGGTACATACAGCGAGTTTTAAAGGTAGAATTCTCTGGATCTTGTGGATAATTTGGCAATGCCATATCTATGCAATGGTCGCCGAACTATATATTTTCTAGGCAAATTTGTTTTTGCAGTTTTGTCCAGTTCTATGCCTCGGTAGATTTAGGGCTTTTTGAAATTTTTTGAAAAGTTGCTGCTGGTTTTTTTAATGAAAAACCAACATTAGCTTTTAGAATATGTGTTTAGCTTTCTGGCTCAAAAAGCTACGAATAATTTAGAAAACTGAGTTTTTCAGGTTTATATAAATTCAGCTTTTCGAGTTTCTGATTTTTTAAAAGCTATTGTTTGCGCTTCTGGCTGGCTTTTCACTGATAAGTTATCAGAGTTTCTGGTTTTTTAAAAGCTATTGTTTGTACTTCTGGCTGGCTTTTCACTGAGAGCTCAAACAGACCTTATAATCATTGGTTTGCAAAGAAAGTAGCGACAAACTGCAGTCCGTGTCGAAGTCGGACATGACGTCACAACCATTGAACACGGCGGCGCTGGCGCCCCGTCTGAGACGGCCTCTACAAAACCAGCTCACCCAGTTCGCCCTGCCTGCACTCGGCACAACCCGTCTGGAGCGCCGTGCCGGGCCTCGAGCGCCGGTGGAGGCCCGCCGGCTTCCGGCGCGAGGCCCGCGCCGGCGAGCCTCCTCTTGGAGGAACTGAAAGGAGGTTATCACGTTGAATTACTTCCTTTGAGACGCAGCATGAGTTATTCATTCTAGTTCGAGGAGGAAAATAACCCTGCAATCCTGCAAAGTAGTTAATGAAACAAGCAGCAAGCTCTCCATCAGAATTTACTGATTGACCATCTGAGCTTACGACCGGCTTATGGCCTGTACTTGCACGAAATAAGATAAGATTATGTGCATGTCTGCATGCTCGTGAGAACCATTTCCAAAATACGTATACACGCGGTATACACGAGTCGATAAAAGCGGCGCCTCATCTCTCTTAGCCCACCGATAATATAGAAAGTTAACAAAATAGCAAGATATTACCATGTCACGTTGCATATTATATCTAATGGTATCATAAAAGGTAGATCTATATAGAAGATATTTTACCTATTTTTCTATTTTTAAAATAAAAAATTATATAAATATAAATTCATTCTATTACCTCCTAGGAGGTAATAACCAACCAGATCTATATAAATAGGCAGTCTACGGTCACCTCATGGGTACCTTAGCAAGTCCCATGATCATAGTGACATACTAAACTTTAGCAGTGTCACATGGAATGTTCGGATGCTAATTAGGAGGACTAAACATGAGATAATTATAAAACTAATTCCAGAACCCTGTGCTAATTCGCGAGACGAATCTATTAAGCCTAATTAATCCATCATTAGCAAATGGTTACTGTAGCATCACATTGTCAAATCATGGACTAATTAGGCTTAATAGATTCATCTTGCAAATTAGACTTCATCTGTGCAATTACTTTTATAATTAGCCTATGTTTAATATTTCTAATTAGCATCCAAACATCCAATATGACAGGTGCTAAATTTTAGCAGGTGGTATCCAAACGGAGCCTTAGATAAAGCATATTCCAAGGTATGGTTTTGGCTGCTAGGGGGAAGAGGCTGAAGATTAGCGATGTTATTTTGTATATCTTTGAGCTAATTATTGAGAGAAGGTTTATTCTTTTCTGACTATGTGATCAGATTATAGCCTAATTGTTTAGCCCTTTTATGAAACGGCAGATACACATAATTATTCCAAGCACTTTTATTCACCTTATGGAAATTACTTCCAAATAACCATCAATTCTCTTGAACTTGAACCTTCTCTTCTTTCTCACATTGTTAGAAAAAAAGAAATAGCAAAGATAGGAGCATCATCACCATAAATTTGATAAATATTTGTAGTTTGAGCTAGCACATCTTGTTAGTATTTAGACTTAGCAACCTACCGAGGGGGTGCCCAAGGTAGTGTTTTGATTAGTGGGCCTCGTCGAGATCAAGAGCTCAAAGGTAAACGCAGATACACGATTTAGACAGGTTCAGACCGCTAGATTGCGTAATACCCTACGTCTTGTGTGTTGGTTGGATTGAATTGCTTTGGAGGGGATCCATGCCTCACCTTATATTGCCGGGGGTAGGATTACAGGTTGGTTGGTTACAAGAATACTGGTCGGATACGACTAGAGGAGTTCTACTCTTATTACAACGAGTACTTTCCTAATCCTCGACTAATTCCTGTCTTTCCACATAGACTACGCCATCCTGCGCCATGGTCTCCAGGTCAGATGCGTTTCGGTGTCCCGCTCCATATCTAGGACTGTCCAAACCTTCTGGTGGGCCCATAGATGTATGTACAACACTCGGTATTTCTTTGAATCATTTATTGGTTTCTTTGAATTTCAAGTTTGAATGAGGTTAGGGTTTCACGATGTGATCTAAGATTCGTCCATGGATTCATGAAATTGGTTGGTGGAATGGTTTACTAGTGTTGAGGAGATTAAATGTTCAAAATTTAGTTGGTCAATTCGGTCTAAAACTCAAGATTCATAGGCTTGATTTTGGGAAGCTACTGTTGGTGTTCGCGGCCGCACAGTAAGCGACGGACGGTCCGTCCCTCTTTGGCGGACGGTCCATTGGTAACCGATGCCTGTAGCTTTGACAATAGCACTTGGAGGTTCACTTATCTATTTGATTCAATTATTGCTTATACATGTGACATGTTTATGACAGAGATGCACTTCGTCGGGTTGTCAAGACTTTCGCTCGTAAGCCCAAAGTGGAAAGTAATTCAAAGAGAGCAAGAAAGAATGATGATGATCCTAATGGTGCTGATTATAATCCGAATCCAAGTGAGTTAGAGGCTGAATCTCCAGTGGCAGGTGATGATAGTGATAAGGAGATGGAAGAAAGTGGTGAAGATGATGAAGAGATTGATATTGTTCATTACATTACTAGAGATTGAACTGTATCTTGTCACCCTAGGTTGCAAACCCTGACCTAGTTCTAGGAAGAGTAAAAATAGAATTTCTCTTATGTTACTAATTAAATTTGTTTAGTGTTGTGATTTTAGTTGAAATCATCTATTCACCCCTCTCTAGTATCCTAGATCCTACAGGCTCAAACCCCCTCCCCCAACACACACTATATTTGTTTTGGATCCACTAGCATGGGCACAACTGCACAACACATTCATCTTTTAGCTCAAAGAAATAATCCCTTGATACTAAAAGGTAAAATAGGCATTTTAGTTCTTCAACTTTGCTTCGAGGATCAAGTTCGCCCCTAACTTACAGATTGACCAATCTAGTCCCTCAACTTTTATTTTTAGGTCAAACTCGTCCTTGTGTTGATATAGTGCTCCACGGTGGCATGAGATTACTATTAAAAGTCTTTTTTGCCCTTGACTCCCTCTTCCCCTCTTCAATTTCCAATTTCTAACGGCACCGTGAAGCACTACTAACTGCTAATTAAGCTATATGCTTAATGTGGCCAACAAATCTAACGGCATGTGACATGTAAATCTTGTCATTTTTTTGCCCTGCTCGATCGAGAAGGTATAATCCCACGGCTGGAGTTCTATTTCATCTTCTCACAATTCTGGCTCCGCGGCTGGGAAATTGATGTGGTTTTCTCCAATTTTATTATAAATCTTGTGGTATTTGGCATGTGCTCGTCCTACATATATTTGTGTGATTACAACTAAAAAAAATGTGATTAGATAGTTTGATTTTCCATTTACTAAATTCTCGATGTTTGTTTTGAGGAGGGAAAGGAGCCGAGGGTCAAAAAGACCTTTAGCACCAAATCATGCCAACATAGAGCACCAAATCAGCATAAGGACGATTTCGATCAAAAACAAAAGTTAAAGGACTAGATTGGCCGATCTGAAAATTGAGGCCGATCTGAAAATTGAGGGATGAACTTGACTCTCGGACCAAAGTTTAGGGACAACGATGCCTATTTTGCCATACTAAAACTACAACAACTCGGCATCACTATTATGTGCTTTACTACATTCGAATTTGAACATTTTGCAATCAAGTCTGAAATGTAGTGCATGCAACTCTAAATAAGGTTTTCTCCCAGCTATGTCCAAGAAGCAGCGGCACTATTGTCTGAGCATATTCTATTTTTGTTCTCGCATCAAGAAGCTAAGTAGCCAACGACAAAAGCTTATTCTTTTGTTCTTTTGCTAAAGTGTTAATACAAGGGAGAACAACTTTGCGTGGAGGAGTTCGCTCGAGGCCAATCTCAGTAGACTAGCTATAATGATGGGCAGAAGCCCCAACAAATAAAATGAACGTAGAGTGGTGTATGAGGGGGCTCACGCCCCCCACTCAAGAAAAACACTATGATAAAATGCGCTACAATAAAAAGGTTAACATTGTGTTGCAATATAGCAAGTGTATTGGTGTACCTGTAAACAACCAATGTGTTTTCTTAATTTCAAGGTAAGAAAATAAAATAAAGATAAATAATGTTATCATGATTTTCATCTTAAACTGATTTTTGATATTGCTCGAGCGACCAAAAGTTTGACAATATTATGTTACGGAAAGGCTATTGTGAACTGTATTATTTTTTTTTTGAATCACAGTGCCCACATGCAAATCCTATACCCCGTCATATCTTGACGAAATCAACATTAGCGTTTCGCTATCGATGGACCGCGTAAAGTAGAGTCACCCACCGATCAGCAAAAGCCACTTGCCCCCGTCTGATGAAGCAAAAGAGCACGCAATGCTTACGAAACATGAACGCAACGGGGGGCGTTAGCGTGGATCTAATGAAGTGCATGCACTAAAGCCAAATTCCCCCCCTCTCCGATTCCGTAGAAAAGAGGAGAGAAACATAGCAGAGACGACACCTTTTCCTTTCCTTCGGGCAGACCGCCCAATATCATTATCCTACGAGGAGCCGAACCAAACCAGAGGTAGAAGAAGGCGACCGTGTCACCGTCCCGTCCGACACTGCCAACGCCGGGTAGCTAGCGTCCCCGGTCTCCGCCGCGTAGGATACGACTCACCCGCCCCGCATATACCGGCATATCTCCTCCCCCCGGCTGAGTCCGCTTCGTCATATGCCTTCCTGCCATGCGAACGCGGGGGCTTCTTCTGCCTGGAAGCTTCACACCGGCCCATGAGCGAGCAGGGTTTGTGTTCATGCATGCACCCAGAGGCGGCTGTTGCTTCGCCGTTTTCCCCCCCTTGTCCTGCTAGCATAGCAAGGATCGGTCGGTCGGCGACTCTGTTCCCACGCACCTCAGCAGGCTGCAGACAGCGTAGGCATCTCCGGTGTCATCTGCAGCCTCGCACCATGGATCGTTCAGGGCACGGCAACGCAGTCTGGAACTTGATGATTCCATAAGAGGCAAGATAAAGAAACAAACTGAGAAAACATCCGAGGGCAGGAAAAGCTCAAAACATGCATGTGCTACCATCGACACGCTGTTGAAGTTACTTTCCCGTTCCCAAAAACATAAGAATTCCTGGCGTACGTCTAAATTGTCTCAGAAAAATAAGGAATTAGTACATCTTTATCGCAATATTACTCATCTTCGATCGTCCCCACTGAAGATTAGTAATCTTCTACACTTCTACTACATCGTTAGCTAGATTCTTTTATGAACACAATGCAATGGATGAGTAAGAAATTGGCCGGCCTTTGTGTATGTGTCTTTGTTCCCGAAGAAAAGCGCAACTGTATACTTGTCTGGTGTGTACTTGTCTGGTGTCTGCAAGTCCCAGACCATCAGCACAACCTGAAGATTTTAGGTATTGACGATGGGTGAGTGGACTTAGTGTTAACTGGAGCAATAAAATTTTCCATCACTAGGGTATTTCTTAGTGTTGCTTGAGTCACATGCCACTTTTTCATTATGCACCTCATAACCCAGTATAATACATGTACATGTGTCCGACCCCTCAGAGTCATGCAGACTTTCTTTGTTACTTATCAGCAATTTCTCAAAGGACGGTCGTAAACTAGGCCAAGTAAAAGGTCAATCGAACAAACCTGAATTGATGTTCCTAAAAATCAGGTTAAAATCTGGTCGTTACATACTCATCAAATGCTCGTCAAATGAGTGCACAATTATTTTTTTTTACATGATGCATCATTCATGGCCAGCTTTATTTGACCTTGTAAAAATCTCTCAGAATGCAATTCGTTTGTTATATGGGCAATTCATGGTTGGCCTTATTTGACATAATAAAAAAAAGAAAACATGAAGTTGCTAAAAAAATGACTGTAAAAGTGAGTACTGCATTACTTGCGTGCTGGGCACATTTTCATAAAGTACGCCAAAGTGACTTTTTGTCACTGACCATGTTGAACAACAAAAGTAATCGGTGCGTCTTTGTCCATTCGATTTAGATTTATAGGGTCATCAATCGGCTGGGATTAGTAACTCATTTCTTTTGCTTGTCCCTTTGCTTTCACTCCTCCATGCTCTGGAAAATGACCTCCTCCGGAAACATCAAATTTGGTGTATGTATATGGACTTTCCGAGTTCCGAATAGAGATTTAGTACATTTCATGTCAATATGCTGTAACTTAATTCAATGCTTTGAAATCTTTTAGTTTGAGTTCCAAATTTTTCAATGGACCTTAAAATTTCCGAAAAAAAGAACTGCAAAAATGATATTCAAAACTTTCAAAAAGATACCTGTAATTTCCAAACAATAACGGGACTGAACCGGTTTTTATTTGGAGAGATGGGCGTGTTCGGCTGGATTTATAAGCGTGCTGAAAAGCTGAAACGGCTGATTTGTTATGAGAGAAAAAATACTGTTTGGTGGCTGATAAGCCGGATGATAAGCTGAAGCGAACAGGCCGGAAATGGACCTCTTTGGATATTTACCATTCTAACCCCGGGTTAAAAACAAATCAAAAAATTTACCGTGCCCCCCTCTCCTTCTTCTCCCGCGGTCCCACCCATTGCCCAAAGAAAGCAACGTCGCGGGCGGAGGCCACAAGCCCGGCCCGCTCCGGCCGGCGGAGGCCACAAGCCCGCTCCGGCCGGTAACTTCCGCGGGGGCGGGGGGTTCACCACGAATATGCCCGCCCATCCCCTTGGCCGTAACTCCGCGACCGCGAGGTCGCCATCGCCGCCGGGGGGCCGTAACTCCGCGACGCCCCCGTCCCCGTTTGTCGCGACGCCCTTGGCGGGGCGGGGGAATCTTCGCGGGCTTAAATACTCCGCCCTGAGGTCACCTCGCCATGCCACCACCACCGGGACGACGACGCCCTTCGCCAAGGGAGCAGCCATTTGGCGCCAACCACCCCCGTTTCGCCAAAGGGAGCTGCCATTTGGCGCCAACCCGCCGCGCTTCCTCGTCACCCACCGGAAGAGAGGTACGGCTCAGTCCCCGCCCGCTCCCGCCTCGGAGACGAGGGGCGACAACCCCTGCTCCGTCCTCCTTGCTATATTTGCTCTAGGCTCTAGCCATTGTTTGTGCTTGCTCTGTGTGGCTTCGTGCTCGTGTATGCGCTGCGCCTGGGGATATGATCGCAGAGTCGCAAGTGTACGTGTTTATTAGTTAAACAAAATAGTTTATTCTGATTAACCTTTTCATTTGTTTTTTTTACTGTTTCTGGATTTACTTTTACAATATCTTCCTTTTTTTAGGACCGGGATTGCTTGGATTGTGATTGTAAATGTGCAATCCCATAGTAATGTGATTTGCAGGTGCTGTACATGGCACGGCAAGTCTCATACCTTGTTGGGTTCTTCATGTTCTTCCTTGGTGGTCCGCTTTTTGTTGCGTTTGCTCATTGCTCTGCTTGGCTGCTACCGATAACTGAGGCATGTTAGCAATGATCCGTTTTCCCCCTTGATTCGCTGGAACCATTTAATTGACTAAAGCTCCATTCTCGGCGGAGTTGTCTGTAGCTTGATATTATTCTTGACAGCACAGTTTGATGATTTATGCCTACTTTGGCTTTGTAGTCAGCAACATATGGTGAAATTAAATATGTTTCTTGTCTTGCTAATCATCATGTCATATCGTACGCGACACCACAACAAATTAGTTATTTGGCAAGTGCATGTTGTTCAACAAACTACTGTTTCATGCAGTAAAATTTTTACTTGTTATCATGGGGTAGACATTTCATATGAGGACTCAAATTTACAATCTCATATTGGCTACTTGATATGTTGATTACAATGGGAGCTGACATATCCTGAAGTTATTGTTTGGAATTAATAATTTCAATTCTTAAGAGAAATGCAAGTCATATTGTCCAAAGTTCCTCTGCTGAACAGAAATGAATGTCAAAAACAAAAGTGCTAACATTGCATTGTTTTTCTATATAAATTTCACAGGTGATTTATCAAGGACCACCATAGGTCAAAAATGTATCAAGGAAAATCAATAGATGATAAATTCAGCAAGTTGCATCCAAGTTTACCAGTAGACACTAGAATTGGCATAGTTGGAGCAGGGCCAAGTGGCTTATCAACAGCATATGCACTAGCTAAGCTAGGGTATCGCAATGTAACCGTGTTTGAGAAATGCCAGAATGTTTCAGGGATGTGCGAGTCCATTGACATCGAAGGTGAGGAACTTAACTATTTCACTCTTATTCAACTGTCTTGTTGTCTGCTCCTTTAATCATCAATGGCATTGTTATTCAGGAAGGACTTATGATCTGGGAGGACAAGTTATAGCAGCAAACAGTGCCCCTGTTATAACTCACCTGGCAAAGGAACTAGGTTCTGAATTTGAAGAGATGGATTCGCACAAGCTTGCTCTGATTGACAGCCAAACAGGAAATATTAGAGATCTTGAAGTGGCTGAGGACTATGTATCCATGGTATCCCTAACGCTAAAATTACAGGTAAGTTGTTATAGAATAATTTCTACTAGTTATAACTGGGTCAAAAGAAATATGATTTCAGTGCCAAAAATACTAATCGCTTAGTCTACCTCACAGTTTGATAGCCTTTTCTTTTCTTCTCTTTTGTTGACATGTATGTTCTTTGGTAACTCTTATAGGATGAGGCAAATAGGTCAGGACGAGTGGGAATTCATGCTGTCAGTGGATTGGCCTCTGATCCAACTCTTGAGTTTTTGAAGAAACATGGGTTAAATTCAGTGCCAAAATCTGTAGCATATGGTTACACTGCTTCTGGCTATGGTTTTGTTCAAGACATGCCCTATGCTTTCATACAGGAGTTTACTAGAACCTCTATGGCTGGCAAGATCCGGCGTTTTAAGCATGGTTACATGAGTTTGTGGGAGAAACTCAGTAAGTCATTACCATTTGAAGTTCTATGTGGCACGGAGGTTCTGAGAGTCAAGCGTGACAGCTGCGGCGCAAGTGTACTTATCAAGAAAAACAATGATGAAATAGAAGTTAGGGAATTCGACAAAATCATATTGTCAGGTGCTATTGCTTTCAAGAATTGTAAAACATATCGATCTTCGAGTCTGACAGGTAAGCATGATTTAAATAACCTTTCTTTCGATTGAAGCCAGTATTCCAACCTTTTGAATTTATATGCCTTCTTGTTCAGATGGAGAAAATGAAGTGGTAGAATTGAATGATTTTGAAAGAGAACTATTCAGTAAGGTACAGACAATTGACTACTATACTACTGTTGTTAAGATTGAAGGATTTGAGAACATGCCAAAGGGATTTTACTACTTTGGAGAATACATGGAGGATCCAACAACACTAGGGCATCCAGTGGCAATGCAAAGATTTTTTGCTGACACAGATATTTTCTTGTTTTGGTCTTATGGGAATTCGGCAGACATCAAAGGGTCATATGTGGCTAAATGTGTAACTGATGTCGTGATTTCTATGGGGGGAACTGTGCAAAAAGTTCTTTTACAGCGGCGATTCAAGTATTTCCCTCATGTCAGCAGTGAAGGTATTGGTCGACAGGGTTTTGATTACCAAATAATTTAATTTTCCTGCATTCCAACCACAGTGATTTCCTGCATTGCAGACATGAAAAATGGATTCTACGAAAGGGTGGAGTCTGAGTTGCAAGGCTTTCAGAACACTTACTATGTTGGAGGTCTGCTGGCATTTGAGCTAACTGAAAGAAATGCGTTATACTCCATTTCAACTGTTTGTAAACACTTTGCCATTGACAGTGATCTACCGACGATTCCCTATGTTAAGGTGAGCTAGAAAATACTGTCCTGATATACTTCAAGTATTATTTGAACTTCTATTGCCAAAAGGAATTGTGCTTACATCTGTCAGTACTTTGTTTATGCAGAGATTGTTTCCTCTGTCCATAAGAAATCCTTCACCTCCTAGAGATATTGGTGAGCTTGAAGGAGTTGAATTCCCCGATCTTCCATCCCTGGATGGATATTTGGAATACTGGGGAACTCATAAAGTCACGGCAAAGAAGGTTATCTACACTTGGATCAACGAAGAAGGGAAGATCGTGAATCGTAGAACCTACCAGGAGCTTCATGATAATGCATCTCACATTGCATATAGACTATTGACAAGCACGAAGCCTATTATCAAGCCTGGTGACAGAGTTCTCCTTATTCATCTACCTGGTTTGGAGTTTGTTGATGCATTCTTTGGGTGCATCAGAGCAGGAGTTATACCAGTCCCAGTTTTGCCCCCTGATCCAATGCAAAGGGGTGGGCAAGCGCTTCTCAAAGTTGAGAATATCTCTAAGGCATGCAATGCTGTGGCAATTCTATCCACCTCTTCATACCATGCTGCTGTACGCGCAGGCTATGTCAAGAATATTGTCACTCTAGCAAAGAGTGCTCAGAAATGCTCAGCTCAGTGGCCTGACCTCCCCTGGATTCACACTGACTCATGGATAAAGAACTATCGACGAAGTCCAGACAGCTACAACTCAGAAAGTGCTGAATCTATGATTACCAAGCCCCAGCCAAGTGAACTATGCTTTCTACAATTCACGTCGGGTTCCACTGGTGATGCCAAGGGTGTGATGATAACACATGGTGGGCTAATCCACAATGTGAAGATGATGAAGAAGCGATATAGAAGTACCTCAAAAACTGTCCTTATCAGTTGGCTTCCACAGTACCATGACATGGGTCTAATAGGGGGTCTTTTCACTGCACTTGTAAGTGGAGGAACTTCCATTCTATTTTCACCAATGACGTTTATCAGAAACCCCCTCCTGTGGCTGCAAACAATAAATGACTACCATGGAACACACAGTGCAGGTCCAAATTTTGCATTTGAACTAGTGATAAGACGGCTTGAGGCCGAGAAGAACAAAATTTATGACCTCTCTTCCATGATCTTCATCATGATTGCAGCAGAGCCAGTAAGGCAAAAAACTATTAAAAGGTTCATAGAGTTGACTCAACCTTTCGGCTTTTCTGAAGGTGTACTTGCTCCTGGATATGGCCTGGCTGAAAACTGTGTCTATGTTAGCTGTGCCTTTGGTGAAGGCAAGCCCATTTTCATAGATTGGCAAGGAAGAGTTTGTTGTGGGTATGTTGATCCAGATGATCCAGATATTACCATCAAAATTGTTGATGCAGACTCTTTGACAGAGCATGAGGAGGATGGTGCTGAGGGTGAGATATGGATCAGCAGTCCTAGTTCTGGCGTTGGTTATTGGAGCAATAAGGAAATAAGCCAGAAAACCTTTTGCAATCAGCTCAAGAATTACCCTAGCAAAAATTTCACAAGAACTGGTGATTTAGGAAGGATAATCAATGGTAAACTTTTTATTACAGGAAGGATCAAAGATCTTATCATTGTTGCTGGTAGAAATATTTATTCTGCAGATGTAGAGAAGACAGTGGAAGGTTCTTCTGATGTTCTTCGACCGGGCTGTTGTGCTGTTGTTGGTGTTCCCGAGGAAGTTTTAACCCAGAAAGGCATCTCAATTCCTGATTCTTCTGATCAGGTTGGACTTGTTGTGATCGCTGAGGTTAGGGAGGGTAAAGCAGTCTCTGAAGAGATCGCAGACAACATCAAAACACGTGTAGCGGAAGAGCATGGTGTAACTATTGCATCTGTCAAGCTTATCAAGCCTAGAACTTTATCCAAGACAACATCCGGGAAAATACGGAGATTCGAATGCATGAAGCAGTTTGTTGATAATACTCTTAGCCTGGCAAATAGTAACCATATATCTAAGAAGAAATCTCTTTTTCGGTCTCTCACTACAGGAACTGGCATGGAAATCAGGAGGTCCTCCTTGAAGCAGACTGTTGATCCCCTCGTTCTCCCTCAGCCCAGAAGAAAAGTGAAAAACTTAATGGAAATTATTGAGTTTTTAACGCAGTTAGTATCAGATCAAGCAGGTATTCCAAAGGAAAAAATTTCCCCAACTAACAGCCTACCTTCTTATGGATTTGACTCAATTGCAGTGGTCCGAGCAGCACAAAAGCTCTCAGATTTTCTTGGCACACCTGTTGGAGCAATTGACATCTTTACTGCAAGCTGCATTTCAGAGCTTGCTAACTTCTTGGAGAATCTAGTGCATAAATCACAACCACAGCTGGCACCTCAGCCCAGAGGCAAAGTGAAAACGTCCAAGGAGATTATTGAGTTTCTAAAACAGATAGTATCAGATAAAACAGGCATTCCAAAGGACAAAATTTCTCCAACTGATAGTCTACCTTCTTATGGTTTTGATTCAATCACAGTGGTCCGAACAGCCCAGAAACTCTCAGATTTTCTTGGTATTCCAGTTGGAGCCATTGACATCTTTACAGCAAGCTGTATTGCTGAGCTTGCTAGCTTCTTGGAGAATTTGGTGCACAAGTCACAACCACAGATGGAACCTGATGTATCTTGCTCTGCTGAGGATGAGAATCTAGAGACTATAGATGCTAGTACTTCAGATCTCAGTGTCTTTGCTATTGGGACCCTCCAGATCCTGGCTCTTACTTATGTCTGCTTTATCCTGTTACTCCCAGCATATTTTGCTAGTTCGATGTACATGGCCATGCTATCTTTGGTCAGTATGGTGAAATTGTCACTGCTGACCTATCTTAGTTCTTTGGTCCTGGCACCTATTGCATGGATATGCTATGCCTTGTTCACGTCATTATCCCTATCTATCTTGGGGAAGTCATTCCTTCAGCCAAATTATGTTCTAACCCCTGGTGTTTCGATATGGTCAGTTGATTTCGTGAAATGGTGGGCACTAAACAAGGCACAATCATTAGCAGCAAAGATGCTAGCTGTGCATCTAAAGGGTACAATATTCTTGAATTACTGGTTCAAGATGCAAGGAGCTCGGATTGGGTCATCTGTTGTCATTGACACAGTAGACATCACGGACCCATCCTTACTAGCAGTCGCAGATGGTGCAGTGGTCGCAGAAGGTGTTCTCATTCTGGGCCATGAAGTCCGTAATGAAGTGCTGAGTTTTAGGCATGTCAAGATTGGACAAAATGCATCAATTGGCCCTTATGCAGTCCTCCAGAAGGGCACTGTTGTGCACAATGGTGCTGTGGTTCCACCATTGCACAAGACCGAACAAGGGAAATCGGCATATCTGGCTAGCAAAACTTCTGCATACATGAAGGTAACTAGAAGTAGTTGAATTTATACACCAAATTCTTGTGCTAATAACCTAAGATAATAAGGCATAAAACAAGTAGAATTTTAAGCTGGTTATTTCTAGCATTTGAAGTTAGTGAGCTGCATATAAATACGCCTATATGCATAGTCGTTGATGAAGTTCCTAGCAATTGCGTTGACTCTCCAGTACTACAACCAGAGGTTATGTCTTTGAGACATAGGAAGGAACAGAGAATTTTTATCAGGAAGGCCATAGAAAATAAAGAAAATGTAAAGGTGTTTTTTTTCTTTGAGGTTGTAAAGGTGTATTGTTGTGCACAAACGAGATTTTTTTCTCTGTTTTTAGCTCGATATCTGATGATATTGGAAATTCTCTTTTGCATCCGCAGAACATGCTCTACCATTTTTTCAGGACCACCTTCCTCATATTTGTCTGTACAACTGAATGATTTTTTATGTTATTTATTGACCATCTATTGCAGGAAGAAGTAAGGACAGCAAACATGGCACTTGAACACCTTGTTAGCATCTATGCGATAGGCTTCCTGGGTGCTCTGTCAAGTGCAACAGTCTTCATGTTGTACAACCACTTCTCTGGTGCAACGGTTTCACTTCAGCACTTCTCCTTTGCATGTATTGCTGGTGCCTTCCACTGGTTACCCGCTGTCATTGCCGCTTATGCTGTGATTGTCCGGGAGACGACCACGAGCCCAGTGTCATTTGCCCTCCTCACCGCCTTCGCATACTTGAGCTATGGGATCATCCTCAGTCTTCTCACCAGTATCACCAACAAAGCTCTTGCTACAAGGTCAGGGGCCAAGAAGGATATGGCAAGTTTGATCCAGCGGCGCATAACCATCGCTGCACACCTCAGATTTGCAAAGATGCTATCCGGAACAGAAGCCTTCTGCATGTACTTGAGGCTTCTCGGAGCAAAGATTGGCAGGCATTGCTCTATCCGAGCCATCAATCCGGTGGCAAATCCTGAGCTGATCAGCATCGGTGATGGGGTCCATCTAGGCGATTTCTGCAATATCGTTCCAGGGTTCTACTCAAAAGGGTTTACCAGTGCGGAGATAAAGGTCCAGGACAACACTGTGGTTGGCAGTGGCAGCTTGCTCCTCCCTGGCTCAGTCCTCCAAGAGAATGTCATCCTGGGAGCAGTCTCCGTCGCACCGCAGGGTTCAGTTCTCCAGCGAGGCGGCGTCTATGTCGGAGCACAGTCTCTGACCTTGGTGAAGAACACCTTGCACACAGAAGATGAGCGGATTGAAGAGATGGACCCGTTGTACAAGAAGATTGTCGGGAACCTTGCAGCGAACCTGGCCATCACTACCATGAACGTCAAGTCAAGATACTTCCACCGCATCGGCGTCAGCGGGCGGGGTGTTCTGAAGATGTACCAAGATATACCTTCACTGCCCAAGCACAAGATATTTGGCGCCGGCAAGTCTTTCCCGGTGATCGTCCGGCACAGCAACAGCCTCAGCGCAGACGACGATGCAAGGCTCGACGCGCGTGGCGCGGCAGTGCGGATCCTCACGGACGATGGCGAGGTGCCTCTTCTCGACCTTACCCTGAAGAGTGGCAAGGCGTTCTACGCGCGCACCATCGCTGACTTCACCACCTGGCTCGTCTGTGGCCTGGCGGCGAGGGAAGAGCAAGTGAAGCAAGCGCCACACATCCGCGACGCCGTCTGGGGATCCCTCCGGAACACCGACTCGTACACCGTGCTGCATTACTACTCCAACATATGCCGGCTGCTGCGGTTCGAGGACGGCAAGGAGATGTACGCAAAGTTCAAGCTCCGCCCAGTGGACAAAGACGTATCGGAGGACTCCGGCCAAGTGGTCCCCCGGGGCATCTTGCCGCCGGAGACCGGCGCCATCCCAAGGGCTGAGGACGACACGCGCCCGTTGCTCTTCCTCGCCGACGACTTCCGTCGCAAGGTGGGGTCTCCCGATGGGGTGCGCTACGTCTTCCAGCTGCAGCTCAGGGATGTCCCTGCCGACAGCGCCGCCCGGGACGTCGCCCTCGACTGCACACGGCCATGGGACGAGGCCGAGTTCCCGTACATCGAGGTCGGGGAGATAAACCTCGCCAGCAATGTCCCGACGGAGGAGACGGAGAAGCTCGAGTTCAACCCGTTCCTGCGGTGCCCGGAGGTGGACGTGATCCCGGCGACGTCCTGCACGCAGAGCGCGTCCATCGACCATGGCCGCTCGCTGGTCTACGAGATCTGCCAACGCCTGCGGAATGGTGAGCCGCTGCCGGCGTCATGGCGGGCGTTCCTGGAGCAGTCGGACACCAAGATCGACTTGTCAGGGTGCCCGGTCATCGCGGCGACGCGGTCAAGCTCGAACCTCAGCCATGGCACCAAGGTGACGCTGGCTAGGACATGGTACCAGGCGGTCTGGGCCACGCTGTGCCAGCCACTGCTGCAGACGCTCGTGCCGTACTTCACCATGGGCCTGGTTATCTTCTCCCCCCTCCGTGCCCTCCTCGCCGCGTCGACGGCCACCGGCACGCCACTGTACTGGACTCTGCCCATCTTCTGGGTCACGTCGGGCGCCGCCGCGATGGCCGCCTGCGCCGCGGCGAAGGGGGCCCTGGTCGGCCGCCGGGCCGAGGGTGACACGGTGCACATCTGGTCGCCGGCCGTGTTCCTGGACACGGTCTGGCAGGCCGTGCGCACGGCCGCCGGGGAGTACTTCGCGGAGCTGACGCCCGGGTCCGTGCCGTTCGCGGTGTGGATGCGGGCCATGGGCGCGTCCGTGGCGGCGGCCGACGGCGTGTACGTGGACTCCATGGGCGCGCTGCTGAACCCGGAGATGGTGCGGCTGGAGCGCGGCGCGAGCGTGGGTCGGGACGCGCTGCTGTTCGGCCACGTGTACGAGGGCGAGGGCGGGGAGGTGAAGTTCGGCGCGGTGCACATCGGCGAGGACGGGTTCGTGGGCAGCCGCGCCGTCGCGATGCCCGGCGTCAGGGTCGACGACGGCGGCTGCCTCGGCGCCCTGGGGCTCGCCATGAAGGAGGAGATCGTGAGGAACAGGATGTAGCAGGACAGCAAGCGAGGAAGCTAGGTGAGGCATCGGCGCATCGCCATGAGCAGCATTGGTGAAGCATCAGTTTCTCTTCTTGGTTTTTTTGGGGTTTGAGCTGCAGTGTTGCTGCTGTTCTCTGCGCTTTTAGTTTTACTTTTACTACTCTGTGGTACTTGTACACGTAGGATCGTACTATATAGTAGTAGTGATGGTACGATCAATAAGTGGCCAGAAATAATCGAATGCAAGCTACAAATGTACTCCGAGTTTCTTTTTCCAAATCTCATCTCCTAACATGTGGGCCCATCTTCGTATTTCCGATTTTTACTCCATGTCTTCTCTCCAGCTACTAACATAGATAATTATTTCTTTCAAGAGTACTATAAACCCTAAAAATCCTCCTATATATGCTAGTAGGGCTATCTTTGTATTTGAGGTAATCATACTAGTTTTATTTTACCACTCTTTTAATTTATAAATATCAATCCACATTGTTCTTCAAAAATTAAATATATATTATTAGTACTATTATCTCTTTTATAATGTTATAAATAAAAAATATAGCCTGAAGGGCTTATAATGTCGTGTTGCTAAAGGGCCATCGAAATCACAGAGCCGGTTGTGATTGTCAATTCTCTCAAGGAGGCAAGGACATTCACATACTCACACAGTACAATGAATGCAACCATAATATCCTGGAGGAGTAAAGGGGTGTTTGGATACCCCGTAACATCCCGTCCTAAAGTTTAGTACCTATCACATTGGATGTTTGATACTAATTAGGAGTATTAAACATAGGCTAATTACAAAACTAAAACTATAGATATACAAAACTAAAACTATAGATATACGTAAATTTAAAACTTTTTAAAGTGTGTCACCTAGGTCCAAAACATCACATAGACCTCCCAAATCCCACAGGCTACCACCTCCATCATGTTACCCCCTTTTCTCCCGTAGGAGGTACATCATGTATTCACAATCAGTTACGGACGCTTTGGCTCTTTTTAGAATGCACGATATATAAATTACAATGCACACATATTGTATCCTAGGACAATACAATTCAATTAACATTGGACAAATTCTATTTGGATAATCGTATCGTTTATATTATAGCAAAAATTTGCAGCTCAAAACATCCAACAGAAGTAATTGCCAGCGGTGCACCCTCTCAGCACTCAGATTTTTTTTTCGAATCACACAGTACAGAGGCAGACGCTCACATACACGCATGCACACTCGCCCCTACGAACATACGCACGCAACCCCCCTATGAGCATCTCCGAAATACTGAGCCGGCAAATCCTCGAGATTGACGAGTCAAGGACTCGAACCCTGGTGGGTAGGTTCCACCACAAGAAACTTTGCTAGCTGAGCTACGCTCAGTTCGCCTCTCAGCACTCAAATTTCACTAAACACACACGAATATAGGTAGATAACATGTTGTAATTCCTCTACCCCTTCTGCTGCTTCTTGTACATAACTTTTTATTCGTTCAATATATAACCAGTAGGAGCGTGCCTCTCCTGTTTCGTAAAAAAAATCTCCTGTGTAGTCCATTCGATGCATTGACATGTTTGCAAGAAAGTTATTTGAATCATTCAATATAAGTTGTACTTTATGTACACATTTCTTTTAGAAGAAAAAAAATACACAGATTATTGTACACATAGCAATGGCCTTCTAAGTTAAGAAGGAAATTTCACAGGCAAGAAGTGAAAAAAAAAGAGTCCGGTCCTAGGATGAATTTGCACTAATAAGGATAGAGATCTTTGGAGTTATGTAGTGAGATCATATATATGTTCCAAGATTAACATTAGCACGCATGGTCAGGGGTTCATATCGTGTTGTAAAATTCATAATTGGAATAATTAAGTATTGATTCGGGCATAATTGCAATACAAGTGGCTCCATTGATTTCATATGAATAAAATATGTAAGTATCAAGAGGGAAACAAATCAAATGTTGCACAATGTTATTTCACACATTTGGAAGTGCTTGATTAAGTTTTTTATCATTAAATTCTATAAGAGAAATATTACGTCTAGATGTAGTTAACATTTTTATTATTTTCATAAATCAACAGGTTATCACAACCGAGTGGGCCAAAAGAATCCTTTAATTCTTTATTCTTTTACATCCAAATCACTTGTCATAGACTATGTAGAATGCCGGTTTAATGAGTGCTCAAAGAGAGAGGCTGCTGCATAAAAGTTAATCCGTACAAAGCAAAATTAAGCATCCTGTCCTCCTTACAAGCATAGCCAATAACGTGCTGAAAAAAGAAACTAGCTGTCCTCATACACATTGCATATATGTTGTGGTGGAAAACAAAAAATGCAGTTCTTTAGGTAATCACTACTATGTGTAAGCACCTTCCATAACTGATAATTGTGTTTTATACCCCACCTCCTCTTTTATTTTGGAAAATATGTTATTTTTTTAAGATTAAGGAAAATATCCGGTCTTGAATATTCACATGTGAATGTGAATGTTATGTTCGATGACAAAATTATCCATTTCTCTTATTCCATTTCACACACGTGATCCACACCCTCATCAAATTTCTATTACCTACAAATGTCCTATATAAATCTTCCGAGTCTCCACGATTCTCCTTGTTCCATTCTATACATTGTCTCTGATCCAAAATTGAGTTGCACGGATCTCCAAGTCGATTCTCCTTTGCTCCTCCACGATTCTTGATCGTTTGAGCACTCAAATCGCAGGTGATAGGTTCTTCTCTGCATGATTCCAAATTTTCATAAGCAATTTGGATCTAATATTCTTCCGGTGCTTTCGAAACTATACTGTTTTTACATCATTTTTTTTATTTTTGTTCTCCTTTCCCGTGAATTTCTGTTCGACATTCTCTCCATCATTCGCAGCGTAATCTGGGCCAACGTATTTGCGTCAAGGCGCCTCCTGTGAGCAGATTCTTGGTACCAATCACGTATGAACATGGACACGAAACCGATCGCAGGAGGCGGCGGCGGCGGCGGCGGCGATGCGGAAGGAGGAGGAAGCTGTGCTGCCGGCAATGTCCCGGCGATGCAATCCTCATGCGACGCGGTGGCGCCTTCGCCGGCACCTCATACGGAGTGCGACATGAGCCGCATGCCGGACTCCCCAGTGCGCAAGCCCGGCCACCGTCGCGCGCTCTCGGACATCATCGGCCTCCCCAACGACCTGGACCTCGGCGCCCCCGGCGCCGGCGACGGCCCCGTGCTGTCGGACGAGAACGAGGAGGAGCTCTTCTCCATGTTTCTCGACGTCGAGAAGCTGAACTCGCGGTGCGGGGCGTCGGAGTCGGAGTCATCGTGCGCCATGGCGGGGGGTGGGGGAGAGGCGACGCAGATGTCCGCCGCGCCTGGGGCAGGGCTCAGGCCGAGGCACCATCAGAGGCATTCCATGGATGCCTCGAGCTCCATCGACGCGGAGAATCTTTTTGGGACGTCGGCGATGGATGGCGTGTCGCCGGTTGAGGCGAAGAAGGCAATGTCCGCCGCAAAGCTCGCCGAACTTGCGCTCATCGACCCCAAGAAGGCAAAAAGGTACGGTATCACTTTTGTGGATTTCTTTTGCTTGTTCTTTATTTAGTTTCATCATCTGTTAGATTATGTTTCTTTCATCTGAATGCGTTCTCCATCAAATGCTCTTTGTCATCAAAAGCCTATGAATTTTGTACTTTTGTGGGTAGAGATTCTTATTGTTGCATGATGATTCGGTAAGAATTGATGCAAAATAGATGGCATGGAACACAAGGAGTCAAATATGATGAAAGAGAACTCATCGATTGGTTTTTTTTTCCTTATCGAATATTGACCAAAAGGAAGTGAAGGGTGATAGCATGCGTTGGAATTGGCTCAAATGCGGGTTGGTGTGGGCGCGCAACTAGGACTAGTGACCAAACAACCTAGCACTCGTTCTTGCCTTTTCTCACTATAGAAAAATACTGATTTATGGTGGCTGCGCATCTTACCACCTAAGAGAATTTTATTTTTGACAAACATATGCTGAATCTTTTGTGCTAGTAAATGGTAGAGATGTATATATGGGGTGAAACTTAAATCCTTTTTTTTTGCGGATCATGTTGCAGTGATATTGTATAGTAGCCTATTCTTTGTCTATGAATGATTCTGTTCTGGTTTTGTTCTTCTATATATTGGTATAGATATAGAAAGGCTACCAATTTTCTGTCATGAGATAAACTAACTGCCAAGAATTATGAGAACTCCTTTTTTATTAAAAAAGGCTTACGAGAAATTCAGCATGAGGCATGGAACAAAATGTGCATTTATTTTTGGTTCTAATCCAAATAAATTATATATTGCATTGCAGTTCCACATTTATGCTCGGACTACTTGGCAGATTTGTAACAAATATTTGCATTCCTATAATATTATTCTGAACGACTATTTCTGATGGCAAGTAAATAGTTTGGAGTTTGTCCCTACTCCCTAGATTTAATCCTCTTCATTGTGATGTATTGATGTAATTTAACTTATTTAAAACGAAATCCTGGCGTTTTTTCTTTGGGAAAACTGGTACACAAAAGAAATAAAGCTGTAAGCATAATGGGACTAGGATAACTTTGCACTGAAACCAACCATTTTTCTTTTTGTCCTGGAATATGAAAATATGAAAAGAAATTGCTGAATTACCTATTCTGACTGTTACCTGATTAATCATGTGATAGGATTATAAATAATAGACAGTCAGCAGCAAGATCAAAAGAAAGGAAGATGCGGTATATTGCTGAACTTGAACGGAAGGTGCAATTTATGCAGAGAGAAGCCACAGCACTGGCAACTCAGCTGGCGTTGCTACAGGTGTGGACACTTCTTCTCTTATGGTGATTGTCATATAATTTTGAATTGTTAGTATTACTGTCCTAAATTGTTATGATATTATTTAGGGTAGTTCATGATGTTCTAGACTATCAGCAGTAGAAACCAACAGTTATCTT
Organism: Setaria italica; assembly: GCF_000263155.2. Lineage (NCBI taxonomy): Eukaryota > Viridiplantae > Streptophyta > Magnoliopsida > Poales > Poaceae > Setaria > Setaria italica. The sequence continues at coordinate 34,378,467 of NC_028455.1, read as the reverse complement.
GCTGGATCTGAATCCGATGCAACATTTAGTTTCTTGCAGTGGGCAGTAAAGGCTTTTGCTTTGTGTTTTCGGTTACCATGTTTATTTTCCATCGATGGCCACTTCATATAGTTAACCATTCTTCCCTCCATTATACTGATCCAAACAGCGAGACACAGCTGGGCTAACAGCTGAGAACAGTGAACTGAAGCTCCGTCTGCAGAACACAGAGCATCAAGTCCACTTACAAGATGGTAAAGCTTCCATCATTATAACACCCGTTATGCTCTGGTGACAACACAATCGAAAAACTTACATACCTTCCTGCTTGTCTTGAAACACTATCCCCAGCTCTCAACGATGCCCTGAAATCGGAGCTCCAGCGGCTGAAGATGGCGACAGGCCAGATGGGCAGCGGTGGAGGGGCGATGAACTTCGGCGCATCACCGCACCCATTCGGTGCGAACCACCACCACCAGCAGATGTTTCACCCTAACCAAGCAATGCCACCACCCTTCGCGGCGATGCAGCAGCAGCAGCAGCAGCTGCTCCCCAACCAGCCATTGCACCCTCTGCAAACCCAGCAGGCTGCGATCAACCTGAACATGAAAGGGCCGGCGCCTGCTCCCAACCAGTGGTGGGGCGACGCGTGGTCGGAGAGCAGCAGCAGCTGATCCATCACCATCAGTGATGGAGGAGGGTGCTGTCGATCTGGAAATTGTGGTATACATATGTCAGGATGATTTGGTTTTGGGTATCGAATTATCGATCGCCCAAGTATAGGTGTGTGATATATGTTCCTTCAAAAAAAATGTGATATAGTTAAGGAGGTTATACACTCAGATATCAAGTTCCTGTGTCTTGGTTCTCCAAGGATGTTATATCTGGTTATACACTTATACTGCATAGTCAAGCACAAACCTTATTACTGTATTTTGGTTTGTAGTTTTGTTTTCATCGAATCGGCAGGTTGTGCAGTTCGTACTTTACCTGCCCTGGAACATTTTCCTCTATCTAAAATACTTTACCTGCCATTTTTGATCAGATGGAATGTCACTGCCAAATGGTATGAATAAAGTGAACCAGGTGATATGAACAGCTTGTCGCTGGAGTTCCCGCCCTTTTTTTGTTGAAAGTAAAAACTGAAATATTTGCTTACTGATGGATGAATGTCCATCGGCGTGCTGAGAAATCCAGAAGCTCGTGGTTCACCATCTGCCATTTGTGCAGTTGTTTTTTTTCCTGGCGGTAGTTTTTTGCGATTGGTTCCTGACAACAGAGCTTGCCAAGTGTGAAGTGTCAACATGTATGAGAGATCTGATCATCACCTCTTCCTGATGTCGAGCTCAAGCTCATCTTTACTCCGTCGGCTTTGAACAACGCAACGGTGCGGTCGCCGGTAGGCGACGGGAGGAGAAGGATCCCGACGAGCGCCGGAGGTGGCGGAGCAACACGTACCAGTACCGGAGCACAAGGCTCCGACGACGTCGGGCGCAGCGCCGGCCGTCGCCGCCGTAGAGTGGGCTGAGATGACTGGGCCGCCTATTGGTATTGGCCCATATAACACTCCCTGCCTCCTTCGTCAGATCGAATCTCAGCGGCTTATTTTGGATTCAACGGTCGCGATGCCCTTCACCCCGGACGGTAAACGAAATACCGTCCACCCCCGGACCGGACGTCACCCCAACCAGGTGCCGCTCGCCACGGCCGCTGTGCTTCCCACCGCCGTCGGCGCTCACCGGCGGTCGGGATGGCGTTCGTGCGTGCTGAGCGCCAAGAAGAGGAGCGCGCACGCGCCAGGCACTGGAGGTGGAGACGAAGTGGAGCGCGCCGAGCAAGGTAAGAAATCACGGGCTATGGAACTCAGCGGAAGTTCGGGAAAAACGCTATGGGCGCTATAGCTCAGCGGCGCTACACCAATTTAGCGTTTTGCAAAAAAAAAAAGCATAATATAGTCCATGACATCAGTAATTTTGACGATTTGCAGCTGATATTCCATAAGACCATTGCACTTGTTTAAGCGAATAAGACCATAACAGTTCGCAAGTTGTAGTACTGACTAGTCGGCACATTCACATATGGGAGGTCAGATCGCTTCAGCTTATCAGTCGACTTATTAATCACCAAACAGTATTTTTCTCTCACAACAAATCAGCCGTTTCAGCTGGTTGACTTATTAATCACCAAATAGTATTTTTCTCTCATAACAAATCAGCCGTTTCAGCTTTTCAGCCAGCTTATAAGCTGAAGCGAACAGACCCTTAAATTAGTGAACAGTAATCACTAAGCAGACTACGGCCTGGTTTGGTTTCTTTGCTTATTTTTAGCACCCGTGTTTAGATACTAATTAGAAGTATTAAACGTAGACTATTTTATAAAACCTATTATATAAGTGGCGGCTAAACGGCGAGACGAATCTATTAAACCTAATTAGTCCATGATTTGATAATATGTTGCTATAGTAAAAATTTGCTAATGATGGATTAATTAGGCTTAATAGATTCGTCTCGCCGTTTAGCCTCCACTTATGTAATGAGTTTTGTAAATAGTCTACATTTAATACTTCTAATTAGTATCTAAACATTCGATTTGACACGTGCTAAAAATAAGCAAAAGTAACCAAACGGTCCCACAAATGATGAAACGGACTAATTTCACATGAAGTCACAACATGAGAGGAAGCAGGACACCGGAAATTAGAGGAAGAAGGCAGTGGATGAGTAGTAATTGCCTGACACCCAGCAGCTTGCCGCAGCCTAGGGAGAAACATGTCGCACTCTCTCAGTTGCAGGAGGCAAGAAGGTGCAGGTCCTAGGCTCATGTGACGCATCCACTGTGCTCAGGTGAAGCAGCAGCAGCAGCCGCCGCCGCCGCCGCCGCCGACGACGAATGTTTCGTTGGTGGCTCGTGAATGGCGAGGGATAGGTTTCTACACCCAGCAGCTATTTTAATCATTGCTGGATTGGAAATTTGACAGAAGATGAATGGGTCTCTACCGTCGCAACGCGTTTTAGCGCCGCTAAATGCCGCAATACCGCACTTAGCGGCAATATCGGCAAGAATCGCAGTATCATCGCGGCGCACCCAAAAAACGCAATAGCGCCGCTAAAGCGCCGCTATAGCCCGCTTTGTACCTTGGCGCCGAGTGCGCGAGCGCGGCCAGTGTGCGTGACGGCGGCGGCTGATGGTGAGGGCCTCGTTGGAGAGTGGAGACAACGCCGCAACGCGCGGGGATTCTTCTCCCGCCACCACTACCGTCAGGTGCCCATTGCCGCGGCTGCGGAGCTTCCGTCCGCGCCGCCGGCGGGCGAAATGGCGAGCGTAACGGCCGCCCAGCCGGCCGGGAAGAGGGTTCCTCCGCATCGGAGTATCTCGGCCCCGGCCGGGTGGGCGACGGCGCATCTGAGGGTGTGGACCTCGCCGCTTCCTCCTCCGGAACAGGTACCCACGCCATCATCTTTCCTGTTGCAGGCAAGCACACCTAGCATCTGGAGTTACGCTTACGAATTTCGCGCCAGATTTACATTGTGATTATACTATAGCAGTACAGAAGTCAGATGGGTCGTGGTTTTAAACTTGTAGCTGACATTTCCAGCCCGCGCTTGCCCCACCCCCCACGAATGTCCCAATCCGCTCCCCCCTTTGGGTCCGCTTCCATCGCAGCAGGTCGCCCCTGATCTGCGGCTGCTCGCAGTGCAGGCGGTGGCCGTGCGAGGCGAAGGCCACAGGGCAGGATGGATGGACCATCTCTCCTCCCGACGGCCGTCTCGGTCAACGAGTGGACGGTGGTATGGTTGAGCTGGTGGGGAGCTGGACGGCGGGGCGTCATTCCTCAGCGGTGCAGCTCCTCCAAGTGGCGTGGATGCAGCCCGCCTGAACCGGGCGGATGGAGTACCTTGGTAAGAGGACCCTCCACGCTCCGGCCCCGATCCGACCGGCCCCGCAGTCTCGCACGCCTCTCCCTTTTCCATTTTTTTCCAGCCGCGCGCCCCTCCTCCTAATCTGGCCATCGCCTCGAGAGGTTCTGCGGCGACCCGAGGTTCGCCGGAGTGCGCGGCGCGGCTGTCCAGCAGCGGACAGCGCTTTGCCGGTGCCGCCGCAGCCGGCCTCTTCGGACTGCTGCCGCCGGCGCCCGCCGTGAGCAACGGCGAGTTCTCGTCGGTGTCCGACCCGGCGTCCATGATGAGGGGCGCCAATGCCAAGAAGAGGAAGGCACCCGCGACGGCCAAAGGCAAAAAAAGCAAGGAGTCCTCTGCCCTGGTGAGCTTCGCTTTGCTCGAATTGCTGCCCGGCTCACTCCTGTTCCGCGTTTCGCGTCGCTAACGCTGGAATTTGCGTCCAAATTCTCTGTGTTCAGGCTGGGGAGCAGAAGGATCCGGATGCCAAGAGGTGCAAGACAGAGGGTGCCGAGGAGAAGGAGGAGGAGAGCCCCGTGAAGCCCAAGTCGGAGCAGGCCGGGAGCGACAGCTCCATCGAGGACGGCAGGCAGAAGCCCCGGGGAAGGGGAAGAATGCCAAGCCGGTGGAGCCCCCAAGGACTACGTCTATGTCCATGCCCGTGCAGGAGAGGGCAGGCTACTCACACCCTCACAGAGAGGGTAAAATTCCCATCATTTCACTGCCGTGCTCCCTTCCAGCTTGTCGAATTCGATTACAGCATGTTGACTCGTCTTGTGTATTCAATAGACAATAGGTGAGAAGAGAGAGGATCAGCTAATTGGTGATTTCAGAATGAGTTGGGAAGACAACTACAGTAGTCGACAGACAATAGCCACAAGGATACTGAATTCTTTTGTTAAAATGTTGTTTGTTTTGGTGGATTGGCAAGGCACTCATGCTTGATGAAATCATAAACTACGTGCAGTCGCTGCAACAGCAAGTCGAGGTAAGTGCAGGCCTGTTTGAATCGATTGATGCCAACCGGTGCAGCTATCAGAATTGTGAACAAATTTGCTGTTTTGTGGTTTCAGTTCCTCTCTATGAAGCTTGCAACTGTGAATTCACTTGACTTCAGTAACCTGCCTACCCTCCTGCATAAAGATGTAAGTTTAAAACTTCCCCCTTCTGAACATGTCTTGTGATGGCTCACCAAATGACTAGCTACTTACATGGCCGCTGCAAAAATTCAGATGTTCCAAGCCTGTGGACCTTTAGAGAGTTCAGTCTTCTCCCTTGAAAGTTCCAGCTCAGGATTTCCATTTAGCGATCAAGGAGACATCTTCCGCTCGTTGGTTCCGAACAGCTTGGAGAACAACTGCAGCCTGAACCCGCTTGACCTGGCTGTGTCTCAGGCTACCAACACGTTTCAGGATGGAACGGCCAGCACAAACTTGCAGGTGACTGATCCTAAAGATACTTAACCAAATGAACTTCAGGCCTGATTGTAACTGCTGCCCTCACTGTAAAGAAGAATTGCCGAGGAGATTTTTTGAGGTTTGTAACTGCGGCGTGCACCGTTGCAGCCTCAGAGGCCAACAGAAATGCGTTGCCTTTCTGAATCATCGTGGTGATATTAGGAAGAACCATTTGGTTAATGCTTGTACGTATGTTGACTTACTTTATTTCTGATTCTCATTCACAATCAAATTTATTGTGTCATATCTAAATAGCTTAATGTCCTGTATCATTCAGCAGTGTAGCCTTGCATTATGTGAGGGGCTATCAAAATTTTATATAAACAATTATGAAGAAATCTGATACGAAGCTGGCATATTAATTTTGAGGTTGACCCTGCGAATGAATTGTGGAAAAAAGATGTTTGTAAACTACAAATCATGATGTTGCCATTTGCATGGTAGTTCAAGTATGATCTACGTGGGGTAGTTGTTTATCAAGTTTTTGCCCTACACTTTTGCAAGTTTCATCCTCCTTTATTTTCATACATCTTTTGTGGAATTGTAGTATAGATAGAAACATGTAAAGCTTTGGCACCTCTTTAGTTACTTTGTTATGAGAACATGCCAGATGCGATTTAGTGGTCTTCTGATCTATTTCAATTTTCATATCTGAACCTTGTCATTCTCCTCTAGAATACTTCCGTTTGAGAAACAATATAACTGGGAAATTTATTACAGTAGCATATTCTGTTTAAAAATACTATTGATTTTGCTGTAGCAACGCACGGGCTATTATCTAGTATTTAACTAAATTAGTACATGCCTAATCCGATTTGTTTATACTATTAAATGCTCCTCTACGAGGGAGAAGGAGGTCCTTCGAAGTGGTAGCAAGTAAGAGAGTTCTGACTTTCGGTTGGCATGGACAGGTTTCTTCCTGCTAACGCTCTGTTGAAATGGAGTTTCAGATCAGCTTCAGTGTGCAACTTGTTGAGTATGTTGTCGGTGAACTCAAAGTAGGCCTTCCTTGCAGCTGCACTGGATATGAGGATGACGAGAACTATGGAGAATCCAGATGCAAACCCCAGCAACATACATAGGTATGTCACCATATCAAAATGTTGATGAAGTTTACGGTGCCGATGCTTGCTGCCATTGGGCAAACAAATTCTTGATAGTGGAGCCCCACAAAGATTTACATTTCCCAAGTACGAATCTCCTCCGAAAGTATCTAATTGAAATCCTGAAGGTATCTTTCCTGAGAGATCATTGTAGGATAAATTCAGCTCTCCCAACGTTGTCAGCAACGCCAAGCCCTGAGGAATTGAACCAGATAGATTGTTCCATGAGAGATCAAGTGACTCTAATTCTGTGATTCTTCCCAGTTCTTCAGGAATACTTCCTTTGATGTAATTCCTTGACAGATTCAAGTTTATTAATGCAGATAGGGATCCTATTTCACTTGGAATGTCACCAGTAAATTGATTTGTTGAGAGATCAATGCTGAAAATGTCATAATATTTGAATGCTGCTTCTAATGTATCCGTGTACACAGAAAAGTAAGCACCCCCAACACCATAAACCATGAATTCAACAAAAGGTGATCCATCCCATACTGGGCTGCCCAAGTGCAAGGCCGTTAAATTTCCCAGGAAATGTGTTACAGGGCCAGATAGTTTGTTGTTACCAAAATCCAAAATTTGCAGAGCATGAAGTTGAGATAGCTCTTCAGGTATTTCACCAGAAAACTGATTAGAACGTAAACTCAGAAATATTAGAGTATGTAGACCATCACCTATCCATTTTGGTATGTTTCCGCACAAATTATTCTCTCCAAGATCAAGCAACATTAGCCTGTTGCATGACTGCAACGAGGTGGGCAATGTCCCAGATAAGTTATTCTTGCTGATATGCAGTGTAACGAGGGAACTTAGAGAACCTATGGTAGATGGTATTTCTCCCCAGAAATTATTGCTAGAAAAATCTATGGTATACAGGTTTGAGTTTTTTTTCCAACAATTCGGAAGCTCCCCTGAAAGATTGTTGTTTGATAGATCAATAACTTCCATTGATACCGTTTTACATAGATTTGTTGGTATTACTCCACTAAGAAAATTATGCGAGAGTAGCAGGTAATACAATTCTCTGCCTCCAACGTTCTGTGGCAATGATCCAGACAAGTAATTGTGCGACAGATCCAACAGTTGAATACCAGTTGGCAAATCAGGAATGCTTCCCTCAAGTTGATTGTACCTCATGCTCAGAGTTGTCAGCATTTTCAATTGCTCCAAACTTGCAGGCAATTTCCCAGTTATATTGTTTCTTGAGACATTTAAGCTTGTAAGTGATGAAGAGAAGTTCCAGATCCAATCAGGTAACACGCCACTGATGCCTGTACTGCCTACATCAATCTTCTCAATTCTAGTTTGCGATTGCATCCAAGTTGGAAATTGTGGCCCAACCAAGCAAGAATGCATTCCTACTTCTCGGAGCTGAAAGGGTGGCACCCATCTGTGATTCATCATAATCTTCAAGGAATTCGATGATAAAACTAAAGTATCCAATCTTGATAAATTGAGAAAGTGGAGTTCTGATATTGTGCCTTTGAAGGAATTGAAGGAAATATCCAAGTATGTCAGGTTCGATATATTCCCAATGCTAGCTGGAACAGCTCCAGATAGTGAGTTCTTACTGAGATCAAGAACTCTTAAGCTTACTATTTGCTCAAGCCAACCAGATAGATTTCCTTTTAACTTGTTGTCAGCAAGGTCAAGGATTTGCAGCCCCTTCATGCAGTGTAACAGACTCTTCGCTGTTTTTGTGATATCTCCTGACAAAAGGTTTCTAGACAAATGGAGGTTTACTAACTTGCACAACCTACTTGCTGATCGTGGTATCCCTCCTTTCAACTTATTATCTGCTAGTGCAAGAGACTTAAGTGATGTCAGTTTTCCTAGCTCATCGGGAATCTCACCTGAAAGCCCACAGCTAGATAGATCCAACTCTGAAAGGGAAGATAGATTCCAAATCCAACTTGGAAAGGAAGAATTCAGATTAGTATTACTCTTGAGATCAAGTATTTTAAGGGTTGTGAAGTTGACCTGAGGAAAACAATTGAGGTTGGTGGCAGGAAGGCTTGCATCATTCAAGAGAAGCACTTGCAGTAAAGGAAGCATATTCACAGCCTGCAGCCAGTCCAAGGAGGCAGCAAGATATAACCAACTGAGGTCAAGATACCTCAGGGAAGTGAGCTTTGAAACCCAATGGAAGTTATCGACAGTTACCATGTGAGAACCAGATAGGTCAAGATATTGGAGCCTTGATAAATTACCAAGCTGAGGAGGGACTGGGCCGGCAAAATGGGCACCCGAAAGATCAAGATACCTCAACATCGTGAAGGAGCCTATGAATTCTGGGATACTCACCCCGCCAAAGTCGTTTTGGCTGAGGTTGAGGTACACCAAATTTGTCAAACCAGCCAAAGATGGATTGATCTCACCTTGGAGAGTGTATTCACCAAGATCCAGCTGGACGACATGGCCGGTCTTCTTGCTGCATCTGACACCACTCCAGTTGCAACAGTTATCGCCGCGCCATGAACTTAACCTCCCATCAGGATCGTTGAGACTGGTGTTGAAGGCAACCAAAGCATCTCTCTCTTCTGTGATGCAAGCCGCTATCTCCCTAGTGTTGGTAATCAGGCACCAAAGGGCCAGTGCTGTTAGCACTTTCTGCACAAGCCCCATGATTGTCGGGGAAAAGAATTCTCTTGGCAGCTGCATGCTTTTATTTTTTATGGAAAATGAAGCCCGAGCAGCTGAAGACTTGGACCTCTAGTCTTCGGCTCTTTGCTCCCAGTTTCTATCAACTGTAGACTTCTGGAATATACATTTCCAGTCCTCGGTGCCTAGGGTTCCTTGGCGACTCGGGGTTTAGTGCGCGATTAGGGTTTACAATCCAATCTCTGGCTTCCTTCCTCGTCTTTGTTCCTGATCGGCTCCCACACAGGGATCTGGTTGTGAGACCATGTCCCATCCTATGTTCGTGTCCACGTTTGATCTCTCCGTTATGGAGCCCAGCCTAGATTTTCTAGTCGTCTTAAACCCTAGTCGTGCGAGGTGTGTAGGGAAAGATGGAGGTGATGGAGGGGATGATGGAGCGAATGAAGCTGTCAGCGGCGGAGAAGAAGGGCATTCAAATTGGTGCGATGGAATCAGTCAGGGTGCGATATGCTGATCCACATGCGATCGACAAAGTGTTGGCGAAGAAGCTCGTGAATGCAGACGGCCTAGCTCAAGCCCAAGGGAGGACCTGGTGCTCCGTGCCCCATCAAGGGTGTGACCTGCAAGGATTTGGGTGAAAGCACTACTGGAAAACTGAGCATTGGTCCAAGCCCTCAGTACCGGTTGGTTTTTGATCTGGTACTAATGCTCAGTACCGGGTCTAATAGCTAGTTCCCCAGGAGCCCTCCGTGACCCCCTTTAGTACCGGTTGGGAGCTCCAACCAGTACTAAAGGCCACCCATTAGTACCGACTATCGGTCTGACCGGAACTGAAATCTTTCTCAAATCCAGTTAAGCACGCTTGACGTCCGCGCTCCCTCTCCCTCCCTCCACCACTTCTCCCTTTTTCTTCCCTAGTCCCACTTCTCTCCTCCCTGTCTCTCCTTATCCCGCTAGCCCTCTCACTCCCTCCGCTGCCGACCCCCTCCCTCCCCTCCCTTCCCTCTCCTCCCCCTCCGCTCGCCCCTCACCTCGTGCCTGAGGCGAGGAGCGGCGGCGGCGGCCATCAGGGCATGGAGCGGCGGTGGCTAGCGGGCTCGACGCGACAGGATGTAGCAGCGCGGATGGAGCGGTGGTGGCGGGATCCGGCGGTGGTGGGATCCGGCGAAGCTAGAGCATGGACGACCTGAGTGCAGACTTCAATATGTACATGTATAAAAATCTATGTCTAACCTATACAATGACAAAACGATAACGGTAAAAATGCTTACTAAAATGATGTACCTGACCAAATATTGTAGCAAAAAGTGTTAGGATGGGGATGATTAGTGCACCGATATAATAAATTAAGGGATCGATTTGCACCAATTAAAACACGAGGGACACAGCAAAATACTTAAGAAATGAAAAATACATATTTCCAATATTATTACACCAATTCCCCAATTACATGATTTTGTATATTACTCCAATTCCCCAAGTCTCAAATATCGATGGATCATTTCTTAGTTGCCCATTTTTTGCAATTTGCAAAAGCAAAACCTCTAAATGCAGACCCTAACATTGCAATTTAAATGAATGAATCAGAATTGGTGACCAAAGATATTGAAATACTACCTTATTACTTCAAACAAATTGATTTGCACCCAAAACATTCGTAAGGAAATTAGTTGCATACCATTGAAATTTGGAGCAAAACTTGATTCTGGAAGGATGCTGTAGCGGAGAGAAATAGAAAAGGAAGCTTACGAGAAGCTCACCGATCTGGCGAGGAGGCGTGTTGCAGCAACCGGTGATGAGCGAATGATGCCTCCCCATCTTTCGCCGCTTGCGATTTGGAACCTGGACGATGAAGTTATTGTGTTTTGAGCAATTGCAATTTCGCGGGTGTTGTTTAGCTTTCTCGCGCAACACTGGTATAAAAATGAGCATTAGTCCCGGTTGGAAAAACTCATATATCTTGGTTTTCCCAACCGGGACTAAAGGTCCCCATCTTTAGTCCCGGATCTTTCACCCGGGACTAAAGACCTCCTTTAGTCCTGGTTGGTAACAACAATCGGGACTAAAGGTGTCTCCACGGATTACAAAATTTAGACCCAGGACTAAAGACTTTTTAGTCCCGGATCAAAAACAACCGAGATTCTTGTTGAGGATGGAATGTCGTTTTTCTACTAGTGCAACTCTTGCTCATCATGCGTGTGACACACTTGGCTTGTTAGCAGACGACCACTGGCCCATCCGTGTGGGCTTTTTCTGATACAATACTTTGAACTGTCCGTTTGTTTATTGCTGATGTCCTGCTTGCAAAGAAAGTATGCAAGCGTAGCAAGCGTGGGCTGCTGGGCCAGATGGTGGTGCACGCATCGGAGTTCAGGGAGTGCACAAGTGGTGGACATTAAGTGATAATCTTTGGAATTTTATTTTTTTTCCCTGATGCATGTGCACTCAGCAACCCTAACGTGGCTTCACCCCTGGGCGGCGGCGACGAGATCCGAGGACGGCGGTAGCAACGAGATCCGATGTGGCCCTGCCCCTCTCCCGGCTGCATCATGCCGGCTACATCATGCTGGCTGCGCCTAGCCACCCCTTCCTCGCGACCTGCTGGCCACTTGTTCTTCCCGACCAACTGCCGCTCCTCCTCATCGGACCTCTGAGGCGCACCTCAGAGATCCAGCGAGTAGGAGCGGCGGCCGACCGGGAGGAAGGGTGGCTGGTGGATCGCGGGGAGGGGCAGCCAGCGTCGATGAGGTGCAGTGGCAGGGCAGCAAGGCGAGGCCGACAGGATTTCTTTTTTTTTTTACTACACCTTTAGTACCAATTATTTGACCTGATACTAAAGGCCCCCCTTTAGTATCGAAGTAGTAATACCGGTTGCACAACCGATACTAAAGGGGGGTTAGAAGCTGGTATTGAAGGCGCTTTCCCCAGCAGTGGAATCACTTTCTTTTCACCTTCCTCCAACCAGCGGGAAAGAGGCGTGCCCTCGAGGAAAGCCCGTGGATGTTTGGGAAGGACCTCCTGATCATGGTAGACTATGATGAGGCCAAGATGATTGAGGAGATGGAATTTTCTTTTATCCTTATCTGGGTGAGGGTCACAAAGTTGCCGTTTGGGATGATGAACAAGGCAACGGGAGAAGCAATCGGAGAGGAGATAGGACAGTACATGGCCATGGACATGGACGAGGATGGAACGGCAGTGGGTAGATTCCTGAGGATCAAGGTGAGACTAGATGTGAGGAAGCCTCTAATGAGGTGAGTCGCAATTTTTGTGGGAGAGCCTGAGAAGCTAGTATGGTGTCCTGTGGAGTATGAGTTCCTACCTGATTTCTGCTACACGTGTGGGCTGATCGGCCACACGGACAAGTTATGCTCTACGACTCTGGAGAAGGGGGCAGTTTAGCAGTACAATAAGAAGCTACGATGTTTCCCGGAGCAAAACAAAATGGGGGATAGTGGGAGTGAAAGATCCGGGGGAGGCAGTCAGCTTTCGAAGTGGCATTTTGAAGGGAGCGGAAGTTGAAATGGTGCAGGTGGATTTGGACCAAATACTCCTCGGGCAAGTCCAGGAGCGATGCTCCGACTTGGAGGAAGGAGGTAGAGGGGCATGGTGAGAAGAAGTCTACTGAGGGGAGAAAGGAGGAGCAGTAGGTTACCAGCCCACTGAAATTAAGAGATAAACAACATGGGGGGGAGAAGGCAAGAAGAGGGCTATTTAAAGGGGAGATGATGGCAGTAGATGGGGAGAAGAATGCTGAACAAACAAAAAAGGAGGTAGGGGTGGCAACGGAGATTGTGGCAAAGGTTGTGGAGGGGGGAGTTAATGCAGCAGGAGAGGATGAGTCCTTGACGGAGCTGCAAACTCATTAAGCTAACCCTTGGGTATGTTAAGCTTGGTATTCTAAGGATTCGGTCAGAAACCTTAAGTTATTTTGCTATGTTGAGTTGCAACGTTGATATCATTTGTTTGAGTAGCACCCCAAGTCTTACATTCTTCACACAAGAACCCGGGTGGAATTGGGACCACAGGTCTTACCTTCAAGTTCGAGGAATCCTGAAGCTACGGGTGCTTTTATCAATATATCTGAACCAGCAGATGATAGAGCTCTATGGATACTTCATTAAGGTAATGATAATAACATGCCCTAAACTAAAGTCCATACATCTTGTTGTCTTTTTTATGTCCTGGTTTACATAGCAACTTATGGCACAGTGGCAGCCACTAAATCACACAACTGGTGTACAAACCAACCACTTATATATATGTTAACTTAGAGCTACACCAGCATAACAATAAAAGATTATGTGGGAGGGGTTGATAGTTTAATGTAGCCAATGAGCAAATAGCAAACATACTCTGATTAAGAATTGCTATTTAACACTGGATATTTTTTGTAGGCTGATATGGTTGACTATCCCTTGTGTTCGAGTGTTAGTACCCTTGATCTAGTTGTTGACTTCTCGTATCTAAAAGAACTTCAGCTGATTCCTTCCTTATTGAGATGCTTTCCCAAGCTTAAAACTCTGCAAATCTCAGTAAGATTTCTTGTCCAATAGATCATATTTCTGAATTTCTTGTATCGCAGCTAACATAATGATTTTACTTTTATCTTCAGCGGGTTTATTTTAATGAGGACAATACAGTTTACACTATTAATTGGCATGGAATGCTTTCGACCATCCCTTGCATCAAAACAAATTTTAGTATCTTTCAGTTTCTCAATGGTCGTGATGATATTATTGAGGAAAACTTGGCTGAAACTATTTTAGGATGTGCAACAGTTCCGAAGGAATTTCAAGTTAAGCTCCACCCACGGTATAGCTTCTTCTTCTTTTTGCATACAGTAGAGTAGTTTTCCTTTTTGGGGTGGGGTGTGTGTCTTGATGGGGGAGGCTGCAGCGGCACCATTAGAATCCTTGTTTACTAAGTTTTGGGAGGATGCTCTTGGAAGACAGTGGCAGCATATATATAGCTTTATGAGTTGTGAATAAGGATGATAAAGTCGATTGGCGGAGAGGATGGAATATACTTCATTTTAGTACGAGAATGCATAGTTTTGCCCTAATACATCTCTCTACCTGTTTGTTATTCTTTGAAAGATTAGGTTTGTTAGATGAATGGTTTTTTCAGCAGATAGGATCTAATTGATTGATATGAGTAACTAAATCATGTATACTTTTATTATTGTTTCTTATATGTGGAGTCTTATTATTTTGTGCAATGGATCGAAATGTTTCATTTTTGTTGCGTCAATCCCATCATTTCAGATATGTCTGATTTTTATAGTCCTTTGATCATGTTAGTAACTTTATTACTGCAGGAGACGATTATGCTAGTATGACCATTTTAAATTTTATTTTATGCAGTAGAACTGTGTACATAAGGTTTTTTTTGTATTGTTTTGTAAAATATTGACCAGAAACCTACTGAAAATATAATGGAGGCAAAGCTCAGGTGTTGGACGGGCAAGTAACTCCATATTGGAGTGATATTAGTCCTAATGTGATGTAGCTTAAGCAACGCTCATTTCATATGCTACTCCCTCCGGTCACAAATACTTGAACTTCGACTAAAATACAGTCAAATACTTAAAATTTGACCACTAATAGTTTTCAAAATATCTAGTTTGGAAAAATAAAGATCGTATGCACATGTTTGTCTTAAAAATCAACAGCATCAAGTATTTTGACCAGAGCCAGAGGTAGTATCTTTCTATAGGTTACCTGTGCGGTTAATAAAGAAAACAAATGGTGGTGGGAAGATCAAGGCTTTTAGAAAAATATCTAGTCATTGGCGTTCAGTGTGTGTACTTCAGGGTCAGGGCAGATTAAGGGTGATTGACGTGAGTATCATGAGTTCAAGTCTCGAGGAAAGTGTTTTCTAGAAGCTTGACGATTAGGAAGAACTAATGAAAAATATCTCTTGACTCTTTTTTTTGTAAAAAAAATCTCCTGAAACCATGACAAAGTAGCACACAACATATCCTATAGAGCTTGCCAGTTTTCCAATTGCACGAAATTTCCATGTTGAAAGCCCCGAACAGTCGGTCCTTTTTCTATGCAGAAATATGCTCATAGGAAGCATTGGATTGTTGTTCTCTTTGATGCACAGAACCTATCAAGTTTCCTTAACTTGATTGAATTAGTATGGTTCAGCAAACAACACTGAATTTGTCTATCTGAACAAGATAGCAATTTAGTGCATATGTGTTCTGCAATCAAATGGCAGTCCAGTGGTAAAGAACTAAATATCACAAAGTCAATGACTCTTATCTAGGATGTTATTGCTTCAAATTGAATTACGGTACATCTATTTTTTGCAAACAAATATTTGCCACGTCATCGTATTGGGCCCATTAGGATCCGTTGCTTTTTCCCACCATTGTGACCAGGAGCCCCCTCGCGTCGCGATCTCCAGCGGCGCTGCTGTGACCAGGAGCCCCCTCGCGTAGCGATCTGCAGCGAATGTGGACACCGCGGCGTGGGAGTCGCTGACACGGGAGAGGATGGTGATGAGGAGCTCGTCGGGGAGGGTGCAGAGCCAGTCGGCGTGGTCGTCGGAGCAGGACCCGTCGGAGAGGCGGCGCCGACCGGGAAAAAAACCGCGCGCGTAGGGGGCGGGGCGGGATTGGGGAAGACCGGGGCGTCGCGAATATTTGCAGGACAAGAGCTGTTTTTTCCGCATCACTAATCTTTTAGGGAGTTTTAGGTGGACTGTTGGAGTTCTTTTTTTCTTTTTTTTCTAAAAAGGATATTGAGGGTAAGATTAGTAGTCTTTTGGGGTTGCTCTCGTGTAGGTGGACTTCGAAACCGAAAAGAAAATCAGGCCTCCGGGTCGGTTACGCATACGCGATCCAACTCGGTCGGAGTTAATTGGGCCTCTATAACGAACGAGTGGGCTGAGATAATTGGGCCGCCTCTCGGCACACCCGACGCGCACTTGGTTAGCTCCAGTCTAGACGTCGTTCATTTGGGATTCAACGGCCAGGATGACCCCGACTGCGGACGGTAAATGAAATACCGTCCACCCCCGGCCGGGAAGCGAGAGGGTTTTACCTGTGTGCCATTATGAAAGTTGGGTCTAACCTCCAT
Source organism: Setaria italica (assembly GCF_000263155.2). NCBI lineage: Eukaryota > Viridiplantae > Streptophyta > Magnoliopsida > Poales > Poaceae > Setaria > Setaria italica. Next base: position 34,362,340 of record NC_028455.1, on the reverse strand, counting down.
ACCCCTAAAAAGTTCGTCGACACCTGTATGCCCAAGTGCATCTTGGTTTGTCCCTCCATGCCATTACGTCCCTATTCCGTTCGGTTTTGGCCGTTTGAGAGCTCTTACAAGCGGGCCCCGGGCATCGAAAATGTCTAGTGTAGCCTTAGTCTCTAAGGGAGGCATATGCGCGGAGGCCGTGTTGACCAATTTTGACCGGCATCTCTCACTCTCCTCCCACTCTATCCGTTGCCGAACCCTAGCAGCGGCGGCGAAATCGTAGCGGCGGCGGTGGAACCTTAGTCAGTGGCGGCGTTGACGGGTGGGGCGGGGAGAGAAGAAGGCGTTCTGGAGAAGAAGACGAAGCCCCCGTGCATGGATTAGTGGATTGACACGGCTTCTCATGGCGGGGAACAACGGCGTCGGGGATCGACCGGATTGGCTTCCAGACGGGTAAGTCAAATGCTTCCCCCCTTGGCTTGCGGAGTACTCTCGCTTGCGTGGTCTTAGGTCCCTTAGCCCTGCGCCTGTGCACCATCACCATGCTTGTAGTGTTGATTCCCTGCTCCTTGTTCATCTGTAGGATGGACCCCAACAGTAGCTACAACTTAGAAATCCGGATTGTTGCTCACAATTGTCGGACTCGGTGGTACGAGCTGAGCAAAGTTGTTGATGCTGACCGAACTAACTTCAGATCCCTGGTTGCTGAAGTTGTTGACAAGAATCCTCATGGCTATGGAGACTTAGTTAAAGGTTTTTATTACTGCATGGACACTAAGGTCAACATCCAAGTCTGTACTGACCAAGATTTGCTTGAAATGTTTGAAAAACATAAGGTTTCGAAATGCTGCTTCCTCACTTTTGCATATCATAAGCCAAGTGTTGATCCTCCTATCATTCCAGTTTGGGAGTTTGGTAGCAGTGACAAATCTGTTGATCCCCCAGTGACCCCTTCTATTGCATCCCCAATCCTAGGTGAAGCAAGCAACAGTACACACACACAATATGATGAACCTAAAATCTTAGCTAACCCAAACCCAATCTATGAGCATGTGGGCGTTGATGATGAAGGGCTATATCTTGACCTTGGTCCCAACTACCCTCCACCTCTCCCAAATCCTAAAGCTGGCAATAAAGGAAGGGAAGCTGAGATTTCTGAGGATGAAATCTGCTCTGAGTCAGATGAGAGTTCTGATGATGAGTCTGATGAAGAGATGGTTACAGATAGAGGCCCTGAACCTATACCTGATGTCAATTACGACAAGAAGAACCCACCTATGGATGTAGGCACTTTGTATTCAAACATGAAAGCATTTAAGATTGCTTTAGCTTCTCATTCTGCTAAGCATGAGTACCATTACTTAGTTGAGAAGAGTGATCCAGGGAGGTATAGGGTGCACTGCAAATTCAAGGAGGAGCTTGATTGCCAATGGAGGATTCATGCTTCAACTCTGAAGGATGGTGTGACAGTTAAGGTACATGAGTTGCATTACTTTTTGCAAATTTCAGTTGTTTTGCAATGAATCATCAGTTGTTAATGGTACATTGGTGTTGACTGTTTTGCAGGTGAAAAGGAACCCACATCCTCATGATTGTCAGAGTGCTAAGAGGGTTGGTGTGTGTGTAGGGATCACACAAGAGTGGGTCTGCAGTAAAGTGGTAGACTGGCTGAAGGAAGATGGCAACATTCGGATATAAGAATTGATTAGAAGATTGAAGAATGAGTACAAAGTTAATGTGCCATACAGAAGAGTGTACAAAGGTAAAAATCTTGCCATGGATCAGATTTATGGGCCTTGGGATAAAAGTTTTGACAATTTATTTAGGTTTAAGGCCCAGATAGAGGAATCTAGTCCTGGATCATTTGTTATCATTGATCATCACACAATCAACAATAAGATCAGGTTTAATAGGCTATTCTTTGCATTGAAAGCATGTGTAGATGGATTTCTTAGAGGTTGTAGACCATATCTTGCAGTAGATAGCACTTTTTTGAATGGAAGGTTCAGAGGACAGTTGTGTGTAGCTTGTGCAGTAGATGGACATAACTGGATGTACCCAGTAGCTGTTGGTGTAATTGATTCAGAGACTAATGAGAATTGGGTGTGGTTCATGGAGAGGTTAAAAGAAGTAATTGGATCCCCAGATGGACTAACCTTCTGTACAGACTGTGGCCAGGCAGTGATGAATGGGGTCTCTGAAGTTTTCCCTGAAGCTGAACATAGGGAGTGCATGTACCACTTAGTACAAAATTTCAAGAAAAGATTCAGTGGCAAGGTTTTTGATGACCACTTATGGGCTGCCTCATATTCATGGAGTCCATATTTGTTCAACAAGCATTATACAGCTATGGCTCAAGCCAAACCTGAGGCAATGGTGTATCTACATGAAAACCACAAGAAGCTTTGGACAAGGAGCCAGTACAGGACAGGATCAAAGGTGGACTATGTCACCAACAATCTAGCTGAATCATTCAACAATTGGATAAAGCCTGAAAAGGGGAAGAATATTGATGATTTACTGGACACTATAAGACAGAAGCTCTTGATTAAATGGAATCATAGGAAGAGAGTTGCCATGAAATTCACAGGGAAGATTCTGCCTCACATTGAGAGGAAACTGAGGGAAGACAGTTACAATCTTGACATTGAAGTCATCACTGATTCCCCTGATGGTGTGGCAGAGATTTGTGCTAAGGGTGGCAGTGTATATAGATTTGTGGTCAATTTACCTGAGAGAACCTGCACCTGTAGGGTTTGGCAAGGGTCAGGAATCCCTTGCAAACATGCTATTGCCTACATCACTTCAATCCCTGGTGCTAAATTAGAAGACTATGTGCATGATTACTATTTTGTCAACAAATTCAAAATTGCATATGAAGGTTCCATCCCTTGCATTCCTGACAAGAGTATGTGGCCCAACAGCACCCATGACTTCTTCATGCACACACCATTACTTAGGGCAACAGCTGGAGGAAGAAGAAAGAATAGGATGAAATCAGCACTTGAAGGTGGCAGCAGCAGCCAGAAGGGAAGTTCAAGGTCCCATGAGTGCCCAATATGCCATGAAAAAGGGCACCATTGGTATACTTGCAAGAATGGCAATCCTGAAGACATAGCTGCAATGGAGGCTCAAAGGTACAATAACTTAACTGAAATCAGTGTACATTCACATTGTTTTGCAACTTATATTGATTTGTCCTATGCAGGGGTCTCCCAAAGAAAAGACTGAAAAAAGTAGCAAGATGTAACACAGAGACAAGCATTGTGGTTGCTACTCCATCAGTGATGCAATTCCCAATAATTGAGGCTGTAGACATAGCAGCAGCCAAGAAAAGGAGTAGGAAGCCACCTTCTTCTTCTGGTGCCAAGAAAAGAAGTAGGAAGGCACCTTCCTCTTCTTCAGCTACAACTACAAGTACATCAACCAGGTGAGCTTATGAAACATTCTCTTGTTATTTTCATGCACCATTTGTTATCATCTAACCTGTCATATTTGTCACAAGGTCTGGAACTGGTTCCAATGACCCAATACCATTGCAGACTGTTTTCCTGGCTCCTTATCATGAGACCTCAGTTGGCACAGTACAAACAGACCCAGTGGACACTCTCCTTATCAAGGCTCCTTATCATGAGACCTCAGTTGGCACAGTACAGACAGATCCAGTGGACACTCTACTTATCAAGGCTGCTACACCAAGGAAGAAGATAGCAGTTAAGAAGAAGCTGACACCAAAGAGGCTTCAAGTTGCAGCAGCCAGCCAAGCTACCCCATCCAGCCCTTCTTCTAATACAAGGAGCAAGAAGAAACTGCACCTGCAGTGAAAGGTACCCCATCCAGCCCTTCTTTGTTTATTTTGCTCTGTGATGCCATGTCCAGCACTTTGGATGTGATGAAAACTGGATGTTTTGGTGGATGGAACTGATACTATTACTCAGTGATGAAATGTCATGTGTTTTTTGAACCTTGGCTGTAATGTGATTAAACCTGGATGTCATGTACTATCTTTTGTGTCATTAATGTTGAAGACATGATGAAATGTGATAAAACCTTAGCTGATTCATTCATTCATTCATGCATCCATCCATACATCCTGTCAATTCATACAAACACAAGCTGCTGCATAACCCTACTTCTTCATAATAGCATACAGAGCAAGAAAAATGCATACATATACCATCTTTTCTAGCCACCTAAGCTGTTGCATAACCCTATTGTCTCCCCTATTTCCACTACTGCATTGCCTACCACTCCAGCACCATTGGAAACATGCTGGTACATGGACAGTGGATCAGGTGGTGCCACTGCCTGCAGGGGAACTGCCTGTAGGGGATCTGACGCTGTAGGTGACTGCATGCCACTGTCCATCATTTCATCCTCCCACTGGTAGTATTGACAACCACCAAACTGCAAGCCAAAAAAACTGAAGCATTAGCACTTGGAAAATATACAAAAGAGGGCAACCAAGAATGAGCAGAGAACACAAACTGCAAAATAGGGGCACTTGTGAAATGCACGGTTTGGGTTCTTTGTTGTCGTGGAGATGAATCTGTTGGCAAGCACATGACAGTTCGGGCAAAGGACCCGCTTGACCCTCCCCCCATAGCTGCTGGAAGCTTCAGACATGGGGTGCGCCAGGAGTGGATGAGAGTGAGAATGAAGGAGAGAGCAGAGGAGAGGATGAGATCCAACAGATATGGCTCAAGATGTATATATAGAGTAGCACAGAGGGTTTGGCGCCAACACCACTGCCTTTTGGCGCCAACACCACTGCCTCCTTTGGCGCCAAAACAGCAGACCTCTGAGTGGCACCGAGGCAAACAACTAAGTTCAACAGACCTCCTTTGCCTAAGGGCATTTGAGTCCATTCTCAGCGCAGTTAACGACCGATAGCAGAAAATAGGGACGGAATGGCATGGAGGGACAAACCAAGATGCACTTGGGCATACAGGTGTCGACGAACTTTTTAGGGGTACGGAGGTTAGACCCAACTTTCGTAATGGCATACAGGTAAAACCCTCGGGAAGCGAAGCCCCGGCGCCAAGCCACGGCCGCCGCGCATTTCCCCCTCCGGCACGCCGCCCCCGTCCCCGGCGAGATGCCTGGGAGCTGGCTAAGGATGCGAGTTCACCTCGCCGCACGGAAGGCTACTTCTCATTGGCGTGCCAACGCGGCTCCTCTTTGATTGGCCCTGCCGCGCGGCGATGGCGATGGCTTTCTGGCGGTTGAGGCCGCGCGCACCCTCTGACGCCACCGTCACGCGCTGCCGACGGCCCATTGGCGTCCTTTCCTCGTTCAGAGGGCGGTCGTCCGAGGGCGCTTGCGGTTTGGTGTGCTGGGGGCGAGGAGAGCATGAGAACGCGGCGCCGGCGCGCACCCGCGCCAACGGCCGGCACCGCCGCACGACCGGCCACCGGCGGTTTTGCTGACGCAAGGAAGAAGCTTCTACCATTTCCAACGCTACCTGTTTCGCGCCGATTCTTCAGCGCGATTCTCCACCCCCTCATGGTTGCAGTCTGAGCTGAGCTGCCGAGTTCACACAGAGGAGCTCTCAAGTCTGAAGCGCGCACACCAATTCCAAACTGAAAAAGCATGGCAAGTGAACCAACAGGCTATTGCATCTCTGCTTGGGCACATATCTACCATTGCATCTTCAGTGAGTTTCCAAATAAAGAATCAACCATGTTGCTATGTACTTCAACCCAAATACTTGCGCATAATCTTCAGCCGGAAAGAATTGTTGCTCTAGTAGATGTACAGTAAGTTGCTTGGCAATATAAAAAAACATGACTGTTGCAGCAGAATGTTTTTCACTCGTCATCAAGGCCCGGTATGTACAGTAAGTTGACGTCGAATACGACAGGGCTGCTAGGAGGCACTCTTGGTCTTCCTGGAGCTGAAGTAAGACCCTTAGGGAACGCTAGCTGTTGACAATCAAGAAAACAAAACCATCACTGCTCTGTTCAGATCTCTTAACTAAGGATTTTTGACATATTGTTGCATTGCCTGTCTTTGTTTTCGAATGTCGTAAGGTTATGTTTTGTAGTACTTACTGGCCCAGGTATATACAAACGGCGTAGTCCTCCAACCTTCATTGACAAAATCCCTTCATCAAGCCCCTGTATCACCTATTGTTGCCAAAAAAAAGATGGAATTAACAAACAAAAATCCATCTCAAACCTGCTACATGGAAGTTCAAAAATGTTATTTCAAGTTTTCTGTTTCTTTGGCAAAGTAGCTTAGTCTATCGATGCATTGAAGATAGAGATAAGGCTTCTGAACACCGTTGTATCATTGTATCAGTCACTCCAATTGTGATATTTTTCAGAACATAAACATCAAATCAATTTAGCAATGCATCACTAACTCCATTTTGTGATATGTTTCAGAGCATGGACACCAACCAAACATGATGAAATACCTGTCCTGATCCAACACGGAATATGTAGGGCTGACCTTTCTCCAATGAACTGCACAAAGCAGCAAGCAAAATAAGAACTAGAATGCTAAAAGAACAAATTCTAAGTTTGCAAGTCCTTATTTGTGAATGGGAGATCAGGTATAATCCAGCCAGATAAAAACCAGCTCTCTGGCTGAATGTCACACATCAAATGCCCAATCTCACCTGTCGAATATCTGCCCATTTGGTACCATGGCAACATAATTTGCAGCAACCTACATGGCAACAAGTGAAATCGTCTGTGACTACATGGCTAGTAAAAACAGCAACAAATATGTGAGAACATCGTGATCGCTTGAGCAACCTGGAAACCAATGGGTGGACTTGGCCCTTCACCCACTTTGATGTCCTTGTACTGCAGACCGGATTCTGTGGTAACCATAGGCACCTGGATGACATTAGGCAATTCAAATTTAGCATTCTTTCCGTATTTTCTTTGAAACAAGATGTCTTGTTCCCATATTGATAGGGTGATCGTATCATAAAGCTTCTGTTATGCGTTGTTCATGGAAGGTATCCCTGAATATTTTGGAGCCCCAAACTTTGCAAAATGTAAGGAATGGATACCATTGCTGCATAATCACTTCACTCGATTCACAGTACCCTCATGTTGTTCAATCCTTCTACCAATTCATCAACTGAAAAATTCAGTAGTATTATCCAAGAACGACAGACACAGAAACTGAACCTACATTTTCGAGCTCGCTTTCGCAGGCGGCGTCGCAGAGCTTGGGCTTCTCCTCCGGTGGCAACCCGGCGGCGACGGCATCGAACGCGGCCAGCCCCAAGGCAGACGCTCCCAGGGCCACCCCTAGCATCCCCCTCCTGGTACTGCTGCCACCACTGGTCGTCAAATCGTCAGCTGCCCCGCATTTCGCCGCGCTTCCGCCGCCGGTGGCCTTGCAGCAGCACGGCGCCCTGCTCCTGGACGCGCCGCCGCCGTGAAGCCACGCCCTCGACGACGAGGCTTGTCTCGGCCCTGCGGACAAGCGACACGTTGAGCTGAGACGGCGAGGAAAAGGGAAGCTGTACGTGCGGGGGGAACAAGGGTGGCGACGGAAGGACCTGAGGGGAGGAGGAGCGGCGAAGCGGAGGCCGAGGAGGACGTTGCTGCGGCCGCCATGGACGGGAAGAGAGGAGCGAGCAGAGGTCAGAGGACGGCGGGGACGAGGTGGAGAGGGGAAGACCGGAAGAGCCAAGAGTGTTCTCGGTATGGATAGAGAGTTGGCGGTCTCCACCAATCGCTGGCCACCAGAACCTGAGTTGGTCCACGTCAGCGCCCGTGTGATGCATGGCCCACTTGAGGAAAGTTCATTTTTTTTAAAAAAAACATGAACTTGGAAAAATACATGTGCGAGCACACAAAATTAGGCGCAAGATTGCAACAGCAACGACAGAGGGAGAGGAAAATTCCTCGGTTGCAACCACAAGCAAGCAGTGAGGTCATGGATGAAGTTGCTGAAACAGCAGTGCTCACTGCTCACTACCAAGAGGCAGGCAGAGTCTCATGCATGAAACAAGTCACAGAATGTAAAAAGGCAGAGTAATTCTAGCAAACCCAAAGCACAAACTGGTATCCCGTTACAAGGAGCAGGTATTCTGGTTTCAATCTTCCCTCCAGCCCCACATAAAATGGTCAGCAAAGGGGTAACTAAATGGGATCCCGTTACAAGGAGCAGGTCATGTTACATTGTTGTTACCGGCTCAACGCTGGATCAAAGCATGCTTAGGGCAATTAGTGGATCCAGGTTACCAATAAATGGGCATGATCCAAAAGTGCATGGCAGCTATGTAGATCCGTCGACGGCCCAAATTTTCTCGCAGGTCTACTTAAAGCTCAAACCTGTAAGAAAACAAAAATGTGCAACCATTTTAGATTAAAATGTTATCTGCGAAGATGATAAACTGACTAGCGACTAGTAGCATGATCAGTCGGCAATATAATAGTTCCACAAAGCAGTAGTTGCTCATTTATGAAGTGTGTACCTCTGAAGAAAGCTCAAGAGTTAGCTTCTCTAGAACTGGTGAGTTCTCAAGAATACAAACTAGAGCACGGAAGTCATCAGGCACACACCAGTAGTCATCGAGGAACAAGGTCTTTAACTTACTGAACATCGGGCACCACCTCAAATCCCTCTTCAAAATAAACTGGACAGAGCACAAGAGAAAAAACGATGAAATGAGCATGATTAGAGTTTAATTGAGCAAATAATGGAACGGCATAATATAATTGAGGTAGAGATGAAATTGTAGGCATACCGTTTGGGGTTCGCAACTCAATGCCAAATGCTTAGCTTCGGATAAACCTTTTAGTAGCACACAACGCTTACCGCGAGTGCCATCACTGATACTATAAGAATTGTCACAGAACTCACAATTACATGTGCGCAGGTCACAAGAGTCCCAAAATGCCTCCACTGCAACAAATGCTTTCACTAATGATGGCATGCTCTCAAGCAAGGGGATCTTACCCCAATTCCTATCTAGAAGTAGTGAAACCAGATTTGGGGCACAAATACGAAAGCGAGAATCATATTAGTCGAAACAACAACAGTTCTTAAACTCTAGGTGCTCCAATGACGGACAGTTTGAGAAGTTAAGGAACCTGCGGCCAACCACTACGTTATCAAGCTCTAGCCTCGTCAGGTGCCAGGAGCTGACAGGCCTGTTGTCCAGAACAAGGGTGTACGCATTGAGCCTGAGGACCTGAACTTGGCATCTGACAGCATGCCGGAACCAGGTATTCATAAGGCCAAGCAAACGACCATCGCTGTATAAGCTACCTGACGCACTCGGACCCAAAGAAGTGAACATGAGCTCGCACGTGTGGAGAGGCGAGCTTTGATGGTGTCGCAGAAGACTGTCCAGAAAGTCGCAGAGCTTTACCACGGACCCCAAGAACTTGCCCTCGTCGGCAACGAGCAGGCTCATGGCCGACTTCCAGAGGTTGCGCCAGCGGCGGGCGAGCACGCACGTCCGCACGGACTCCTGCGCCTCCAGGAAGCCGAGAATGTGCTGCAGAACTTCGTCCGGGAGGGCGTCAATGCCGCCGCCACCAGCCGCCGAAGGCGCCCCTCTGCGGGACAAACAACAGTCAGGGCCGTTAGATGACCACCACAATGAAGTGCGATCGATCCACCGGTTTACTGGAGCAGATTGGCAAAAATGGTAGGCGAGTCGGCAAGGGATTGAAAAGATTAGGGACGAACCGGGGGTTTGCACGGGGCCGGCGCCGGCGCCGGCGAGCAGTGATAGAGTGCGGCGACCGGCCAGCGCCCCTGAGGACGAGACAGCCGGCGAGCGGCGCGAAGGAAGAGACGGACGGCGAGCGGAGAAGGGTCGGACGTGGGCATCGGGCGGACCGATGGACGGCGCGAGCCGCTCCCCGCCGCCGCCGCTCCGTCGGGCGTGCTTTGTGCGCCGCTCCATACTGGCGAGAAAGGCGCCACGTTCGGCCAGCAGCCCAGCAGCACTTCTTGTGATAGTGCTTGCGTGGGCCATGGGCTCATCAACTTTTGGGCCTTTACTGCACTTGTCCTTCTCAAAAGAAAAGAAAAGAATCCCCTGAAAAAGAAAAAAAAGGAAAAGAAAAGAAGCCACCACCGGGCGATCACACTGTGCTCTCTCCTCACACACACAGGAAAGCGACTAATGCATTTTAGTTTGTTTGTAATAAACGTCATCTGGGAATGCAGCTTTGAACCATCGTTATGCAAGTTCATACTGGTGCCTCTCTTGCCCAAATAATTCCGATGCAGTCATCCTTTTACGAGGATGTATCAGACAAAAAAAATTATTTTATTTCTCAAACAAGCAGTGTGATGGTGAGAGCTTGGCCTACTAGGGGGGACTAACTTTTGACGAAACCAGTGCTACCCTATTTTCAAGTTTCTTGTGCTCATTTTTTGGTGACACAACAATGCAACTGAAAACAGAAGAGATCGCTTGTATGGTCCTTTAATTTGAAATGTAAAAAGTACTCTCTCTATATAAAAAAATGAAGTATTTCAGTTTTGTCCTAAGTTAAACCATCTTCAGTTTGACTAAATTCGGATCTATTACGAATATATATATATATATATTATATATATTAGAATGATTACCAAAACTAGAATGATACGTCGCCTTTCTCTGGATAGTAAAAATGCTCAGGGATAGAAACAACCTAGATAATGTCTCCGAATACAAAATCAACCTAGATATTTCTTTCTCCCGTATGGGTAATGCATGTCAAGTGATGACACAACCGTATCTTAAGTTATCCAAGTGTTAGGCATTGAAAACTAGAACACTCTTTGATTATTCTCTTCTCTCGTGCATGCGTGTAGGAAAAACTTAATTTTGATAATGTCCAAGTGATGACACATGAGTATATGGAATGAACACCACTCATATTTTTCAAAGTAAGCCCACCTACTTGACTTCCATCCACATATAACAAACCTGCTAGCTAGTCAATGCTTTGTTCTCCAAGTTTCAAACTTCCAATCCTCGTGCCGTGAGCGTGGAACTTACTCCGATACCACGTAATAAACCAACGAAGAAAGGTGCTCCTCTTCAAGTGGAGACCTCTTGAGATCTAAGCTATGGAATCAAAGCAATTTAACCCAAAAATTAAGCTAATATAAATGCTAATTCTTCCTACGACACCTACCTAGTCGTCATTCTAATATAGCCAACACGCCAAACAAAGTCATAAACCAATAACCAAACACGACCGTCGTTTTCAATTTTCATGCACCCCGGTGCTATATAAAGAGCACCAAAGCAACTGTTAGGGAACACGCCTCTCAAATTTTCAGCGCCTCTCAAATTCCGGCGCTTAGCCGTGTGAGTAGTCTGTTCCTACGATGAGCTGGTCGACGCGACGGCGATTGCTTCTTCTCGCGTCCCTCGTCGTCCTCCTTGTCGGCGGCGCGCGCTCTGCCGGTGGCGCGAGGGCGGCGCCCGAGGCGCGGCTCGACGGCGGCGAGGTGGTCCAACGACGGGGCTCGGGGTGCCACGCGACGGCGGTGGTGGAGAGGATCATCACCACCAAGGAGGCGGCGGAGATGCTGATGGCCCGGCTGCCGGCCGGACCAAGCCCCAGGGGACCCGGCCACTAGATGATCCATGGAGATTGGAGTATATATTTTTTTTCTAACTATAGTTTCCGTCGCTGCTTTCAATTATTGTTTCTCTTATCAAAGGAGACACTGATTCTTTGAACATGCGTGTATTGTACCCATCTGTGTGCGGTAGTAAAGTAAACCACCCCATCTCCTGCCGCATCAAGCTGATGAGTGATGACTGACGGATGATTACTGACGAACCAACTGTTTGATGTGGTGATCTCTTGAATCCGTGTCTCCATGCAGCATGTTGTTTGCTTGAGCTTTTCTTTCTGAATTCTGAGATTTAACGTGACTGCAGTTGAACGGCTCTGTCTGCGTGCAACTTCATTTCAGCTGAAGATAGTCTCTGTTTCATCGCTCGATCGTTGCTCGAGCTTAAGCTGACCCCATTTTAGAAGGGCATTAAGAACAAGTGGGCAGTCGTTGACTGAAAAACACGGTGACATTGTCAATGCAATTCTAGTGTTGCGAAATGCTCCATCCGATTCAGAATGCACGTCAGTTTGGGATTCTCAGCGCTCAACCTCTTTTAATCACCAACCTATAAAAAGAGTTACGCATATTGACGATGTATGGTACATGTTACCAGATTTTGCTTCCTTTCATAATACATAATCATTTCTCCTAGCAATGCCATATTTTCATAGAATTTGTCTGTCATAGTCTCGACTTTGTGGATTATGCCCATGCTTAAAGCGAAGTATGAAAAAGAAAAGCTCAGACTAGATGAAAAAGAATTACTCCCTCCGTTTTCAAATATATGACGCCGTTGACTTTTTTTCATTTGTTTAACTATTCATTTTTTCGACAAATATTTTTGCAAATAGATAAACCTACGAGTTAAATTTAAAGTACATTTGACAATAGGTATAATGATACACATTTTACTTTAGTTAACTAACTCATTCAATATATATAGTGGTCAAAGTTGGAGTAAAAAGTCAACAGCGTCATATATTTAAGAATGAAGTACTAGTCATAATAAGCTCTAGGATTTCAGCTACAACTGATGAAATGTGTGCTAAAAAGAGTACTTTGCACGTGTGTGCCATAAACCCATAGTTGCTGATCTACTGGGTACGTGATGATTGCTTGTTTTCACACCACCAATTGTGTTTCGAACCCAATTTCAACTATGTTTCGAATATGATTTGTATGAAAAGTTTAAAGAAAACTGTCAGGAAAAAATGGGCCCAATTTCAATTATGTTTCGAATTTGATTTGTGTCAAGAGTTTGAAGAAAGCTGTCAGAAAAAAATGGGAATAAAAAAATGCCCCCACGCAGGATCGAACTACGGACCTTCAGTTTACAAGACTGACGCTCTACCACTGAGCTATAGGGGCACTTGGCATTGAAATTATAGAATAATGTTAAGATCTGATGCTCCGAAGCTGATGAAAATCTATGCTCCTACTACCGGCTACCGAGTATTCCTTAGATGCTATGAGGAAGGGGATTGGTATATGGATTTTTGAAGACGTCTGAATGTAATTGAGGGGAAACATAGCAGCGATTGCTGCAGATGATCCAGCAGGTTCAGTTGCATTCAGATAGTTCTGTTGATCGACACATCCTAAGATTTCACTGCTAAATCTCTTCACAGGTTTATCGAGGGGGGGGGGGGGGTATCAGTGATGAAAATAGCTTTTGGAAAACAAAACTTCCTTTGAACAATTAAGATTTTCCTCTGGCATGTCTCAGACAATAAGCTACAAACTGCTACTGCACTCAAATGGAGAGGATGCAAAGGGAGTTCACTCTGCTGCCTTTTGTGGTACCCCTGAAGATGTTGATAATATTTTTTTCAGATGTTCTATTGCCAAATTCACTTGGTGTTATTTCAGGGATGCTTTTGGTTGTCAGACACTCAGACTTTAAGGGGATTGCATGGGCAAAATTAAACTGCAAGTATCTGTCTATTTGCAGGGAATGCTTGGGCAAATGGGCATTGTGGGCTACTCGCAACAAGATGGGAATTGAGATGGTCCATCCTAACAATGCGATGGAAGTTATCTACTCTGCCATCACTTTTGTGCATAAATGGCCGTTGGATTAGGCGCTTGGGAAATGATAAAACTATAACAAAGGAGTGGCATTAGGCGCTTAAGCAAGAGCTCTCTACACTTTCGGCACTACTCTTTTTAGCATAGTATTTTCTCCATTCTAAGATATGAAATATTGCAATTGCAAACTAAGACTCAAATACTTAATGACAGTCCTGCTCAATGAAATGAAATATTCATTACTTTGCAATGTAAAAGGTAGCAATCATGCCATCATGGAGCAATTTAAAAAAGAAATGGCATACCTGCTGGCTGCTGCAGTGGCGGAGGCGCGGAGCAATTTCAGGCTTTCAGCAGGGGGGCGGCGTGGGGGCGTGGGGGTGTGGGCGCGCCGCGCGCAGCGCGCGGCCGGCGGGGCGGCGGGGTGAGCCGGCGAGCCGCCAAGGGGCTGAGGCGGTCAGGCGGGCACCTGGGCGCCAGGTGGCAGGAAACTTTTCCCGAACCTGATGGAGGAAGGTGGCAGCACGCCACGGCCTCCCGCCTGCAGCAGGCGCAGGAGGAAGCCGAGGTCCCGGTCTCCGTGATATGTGATCCAAATGATGGAGCGGTCACCGAATGGCAGGTGCTGCAGGAGTCCGGCGAAAACCCATTCAGGTAAAACTCCACGGTCTCTGTATTCATCCAGGCGGTGGCCTTGCTCACGCAGGAAATTGATCGAGAGGGGGTTGGAGCTGCCTGAGTGGCTGAGTTCACATCCAACTGGAAGTTGATCTCCAGTGCCATCACCGTCGGCGACTTGCCCCCGCCTGATGGATCTGCCTCCTCAAAGGCAAGCACGAGCCGAAGCGGTGGTCGGCGGCGCCCATGTGGCGCTGGACGCTAGCTTCGTCGGCATACGCGGCGAAGCTGGTGTTGGCGATCGCGGGAAGGGGCCTTCCGTCCGCGCTCAAGGGGTGGACGCTTCCGGTGTTGGAGCAGCCGCGCACGCCGAGGGAGTGGGCGTCCGCGGCGCCGCCGACCGCTCCGATGGGGCGGGCGTCCGTGGCGCCACCGACCGCTCTGATTGGGCAGAACTCCGCGGCGAGGAGGGCGTAGGGGTGGCCCTGCGCGGGCTGGAGGTGGACTAGTGGTCCGGCGCGCAGGCGGGGAGGGGGGGGGGGGTATACGGGCGGCTGCCGCCGGCGCGCGAGGCGTCCATGGCGGCGCCTGTTGAGAGGTCGAGGTGGTGGTGGGGTTTTCGTCTCGGTCTTGCAAGAAAATGCGGAGGAGGAGAGGGGAATAGCGGCTGCTCTGCTACTATTCCCCGTCGGCGATGCGAGGGAGGGAGGGGCAAGCAGCGCGGGGCGGCGTAACAAACTTCCGCCAGCTCTCAGATGGCTGTTGGCTGGCGGGGCAACGCGCCGGTGAGGGAGGGAGGGAGGGGGAAGCAGCGCGGCGGCGCCCTCTGCCCTGCTCGGATTTGAAACCGTAGCATTACGCCTTCGCTGCGGAGAAGCGGGTTTCGACGACCCAGGCCTGGGCTGCAAATCATGGTGAAGCGCATAACAAACTCAACGCTATCAGGAGGATTTGAAAGCTCATTAAAAATACAGGTACTCGGGCTATAACAATTTTGAAATGTAAAGATTTGTATGAACATCTCCTAGTTTGCAAGGATTTTCTTCTTCACTTTTCTCATTTCCCCGTTAAGTATCAAGTGATTAATACGAGCGATCAAACAAACACAACCTCATCCTAGTTCGACCCATGTGTACGCTAGTACGCGCTCCATTTCAAAATTTAGATCGTTTTGATTTTTCTAGATACATAAATTTTACTATGTATATGGACATAACCCTATATTTAAGTGCATATAGCAAAATCTATATATTTAGGAAAAATGAAAACGGCCTACATTTTGGAACAGAGTGAGTAATGACTAAATGGAGGTAATATAAGGCACCCAAGAATTCGTTAAATTAATTGAAAGGGAGTACAAGTTATTTTTATGAGAGGTATTTTCTTTAGGTTTGTTTGTCGTAGCTATGGTCATCTCGCAGTTGTTTGTAGTTGGGCTTTTAAGCTGCTGTTTTGTTTGGCCCACTTTTCAAACCAAGCAATTGTTTGGTTTTGGGACCGGTTTGCCATAACTTTGCCAACTCCTTTTCTTCTCGTAATACACTCCCTGTCATTTTACCTCTTATTAATGTATTCTAAAATTCCTTAGGTGACTTGTTTTTTTTTCTAAAATTCTTTAGGTGACTTAATTTTTGGAACGGAGGGAGTATGATGGTTTTGACTAGTTTAGCATGCACAATGTCAGTTTCTCAGGTTAGTAGATGCGATTATTGGTTATCTTTTAGGATTGCCTTGAGTCGATCAATCAAAACTTTATTTACATACTATATGACTTTTACGTGCTATATGACTTTTTCCGGCTCCTCGTCTCGTCCTGGTTGTGGGCCCGCACCTCCACCTCAGTCACCCCGCCGCCGCGGCCCGCATGCCCATGATGCGGCGGCGGCATGTTCTTCCTTTCCTCGATCTTGCTGATGATCCTCGATCGGGCTGCTGTATGGGATCCAGAATTTCATGATATATAGTGTGGATTTCTCCATGCATGTTCCGAGACGGACATGTGGTGATCGTACTCGAGTCGAACTCGTCGGGATCAAAATTTGCGTCTACAAAAGCACACCAGCGGGGTCCGGACGATCGATCTCCAAGAACGGGCGGTGTCTCCATCGGTCGATTACGAGATTATTGACATACGTCAGTGTCATGGGCTCCACCGCCGACGACAACGGCAGCACTCTCTCGCCGGCGGCGGCGGCGCGTCAGAGGAAGAAGGCTTCTTCCGGCGCCGGCCAGCAGGTCATCATCGAGTGCGAGGGCGTGGCGTTCACGGTGACGGAGGGCAACGAGGTGGCGGAGGTGGCGAGGGGCGGCGGCGCGCGCGTGCTTGGCAGCGAGAGCTTCCTCGACGCAGCCACCGGCACGCGGCGCCACTTCGTGGACGTGCAGGGGAAGGCCGAGGCCATGCTCTTCCTGGTGTCCGTGGACGAGGACCAGCGCCGCATCGTCGACGTCCGGAGGTTCTCCTAAGCTAGCTAGCTAGGGTTCTCACGAGC
>NC_028455.1:34336791-34345056 GCF_000263155.2 Setaria italica | reverse complement strand
ATTAGTTTTTTTTCCTCAACATGAATGATCTGTTGCTGAAAAGTGTCCGAATAATCTCATAATCTAAAACTCAAACCCGGTGAATAGTTAGACTAACAATGGTATAATCGTCGCTCCTTCTACTAGGAGTACATAGTAAACGGCTACGCGAGGTTCACTGCTGCTGGTTCAGTGGGCTGGGGTGACCGGGTGAGCGACGTGGCGCGCGTGATCCGTCCAGGCGGCGGCGGCGGCGGCCGCCACCAGCCAACTCCGCCCATCGGCGTCGTCGGCCGCGGCGGGGGCATCACGTCGTGGCCGGGCTGCCCGAAGATCGCCAGCCCGGAGCCGCCGCCCCACGGCCCCGCGTCGTCGTCCTCGTCGAGGTCGGAGGTGGACGGGCTGTGGTGGTGGTGGTGGTGGTGCGGCAGGTGCGGCGGCGCCGCCGCCGCAGCTCCGTCGCCGCAGAGGCACCGCGCCACGGCGTGGACGAGCAGCCTCGCCGCGGCGACGGCGGTGAGCACGACTAGCACCGCCAGGAAGTAGTCCAGCGCCGACGGGTGGGCGTCCTGGCACCCGTTGAACCCCAGGCAAAACATCGTGCAGTGCACCAACAAGCTAGCCTCCAACTGATCAGCCACTGCTCACTGCTGCAGCATCCAGGGAGCAGAGGCCAGAGGGGGCTCTTGGGTCTTCTTGGCTCGTGTGCAGAGAGGTAGGCTAGGCGTGCAAAAGCACAGGGGCGAGCTGGCTGGCTGGCTGGTGGCGTTTATATTTTGCACAGGGGCGATGTGGATGTGGATTCGTTTCTTGGCTTGGAGCCTAGCCTGCGAGAGGATTACAGACTTGTACTGCACCTGTGCCTTCCTTGGAGCTGAGAACGCCATGGCGTTTTCAGACAAGGACTGAGCACTTGCTTTTTTTCTGAAAACCTTTTGGGATGGGGTCAGCGTAAGCTTGACCTACAAGTGACCCATGAACTGGGGGGGATTCTCTTCAGCTACAAAGTTGTTCATAGTAAAAAGGGGGCATGCATAAAGCATGCAAATTAGCACTCGATCCACAAGACATCTGTCGATGTCAGCACCAGCGGTATTATTGGTAGAGGGGGATTCGGTTGCACACATTGACTCACTGACGCCTGGGCCCATTAGCTGTGGGTCCCACATGTTAGTGACTCAATGCCGTGGTAACGCACGTCACTGGGTCTGAGCCCCACATTCAAACTTAAATCTATGACCAGACTTGGCAGATTAAGCTACTGGAATCATTTATTTAATATGGGTCTAGCAAGAAAAAAAAAAGATGTTCATAGCTGTCAAAATATGAAATTCATGGAAACAATGGTCATAGGCTCATAGCAGGCAAGATAAGATATTCATGGAAGGATTTTTTTCTCTCTAACTTTAAAGGGAAAAGGGTAGCCATTATACAATATATACAAGAACAGTTCCCCTCACAAAATTTCCACACTACCATCTTGATCCGTTGAACTCTGAATAGCCCCCTTCCACAATCGCAAATACAGACACATGCAAGCCTTTGTAGATGGACTAGTTCAGTTTGTGAGCGTTTCCAAATCTCCAGTCATTTGGTCAGGACACAGTGCGTTTGGGCAGGGATGCCACAATCATTTATCTGGTTTCATCATTTGTGGTAAACTTCTATTGGACGGTCGAAACCAGTGACAGCACCCACCAATTTGTCCATAATCAACTCTACCGACCTAAATCCAACCTGGAAAGGCAATCCCCAAATGGTTCAGTGAAATCCCACAAAAGGGGCCAAGAACAGAACTTAGAGTTGGCAACCAATATAGAATACCTTGTCCAGAAGTATCTCCCGAAATTTCTCTGGGTATAAGCAGATGGTGTTGAAGTTCTCTTTGGCAACCTGGGAAAAAAAAAAGGTAGGGAAAAAAGAGTAAGTTGCAACTGTACTATGCTACAGGGAAATTCAAAGATCAACAAGCATGGAAGAATCAAGCACTTCTATTAAGTTATATCTACAGCTCAGGATTTTAAGCTTATATGGTATGTTCACTCATGCTTAGGATCAGGAGTGCAGCGGATAAGAACACAGACTTGTCAAAACTTAAGCCATTCATAAATATGTTTCTCACTTCTCAGGAAAACTAGCATCACAAATTTCAATACAGTAAAAAGAAAACGGAAAGAGGGACTAGCTGGTCATCAATCTGAATCAAAAGAACCAACCTCCGAAACCAATCTGTTTCTCTTGTATGAAGTCCAAGGTTGAGGCTCCATGATAAAAACTCCACCCTGCAAAACAAAAGAGCCAACAGAGAAAATAAGTAATTTTTCTCTTACCATTGATGCACAATTTAGAAAACCCAGCAAAGAGAGAGCTATACATACCGGTTTTAGAAGCCTCCAGATCTTCACGAATAAAGTAACTAGGCCTTCATCGCCCCAGTTCAGGTGGATCCACTTTGTCACACTTAAACTACATCGGAACAACAAAATAAGCTAATGGCACCTGGAGGATGAACAGTACAAAGAAAAACATAAATTCCTGAAAGATCTCTGCTCGTGATGTCTAACTTACCAAAGTATAGTGTCATATCGTTCTGAACATCCATCCAAACTTTCTACAAAATTTTCACGTCGAAAAGAGACAATTTTAAAAAGGTCATGGTGTTCATTCCCATTTGACAATTCAGATGCCACTTCTCCTGGGGAGCTCTGAGATGGAGAATTTGATGATTCTTGAGCTTTAGCATTTTTTGTAGCCACCTTATCCTGCCGCGTTATCCTTCGTAGATTCCATTTGGCAGTCTCGATCAAACCTAACAGGGCAATATCAAAATCAGTTAAACTGACCTAATATTCAACCGCATAACATGCCACGAGAAATCAAAATATAACAGGAGTTTATTGTAACATTCAAACCTGAATCAATATCAACTCCAAGAATTCTTCGACATTTGAATTTCATGGCTGCACAAAGCACAATATTAAGAAAACAAAAGTGAGAAACTCTAATGACAATCATCTTGAAATCGAGACCTTTAGCTACAAGAACAACTACACAGCAGCCTATACAAATGATATATCAAAACTTAGCAAGTGAAACTCAGAGTTCATCACCAATATTCAATACATGGAATGAAATATAGCGTGTACAACAACAGCTGTATACAATAATTGCAGTTGAAAAATGCCACATGAGCAACAAAACAGAACTAAGAATTACCTAAGCCAATCGTTACCAATCCCTGGTTGCATCCAATATCGAGACAATCCTTGTTTTCAAACCACTGCTTGTTGAATGCCTCAAGGCGAGGGTCTTCACCAACATTGCGATCAATCTGTAGAAAAATTTAAGATAGAATCTATCAGCTGAGAAATGTTAAATCCCCCTCCCTCCCTCTTAAGGTTAGGTATGCTATACTGTATGCGCATTGGAAGATCTTATGGAAAGGAAAGCACATCTACTCCGTCCCTGTCCACTAGCCCGGTCAGCAACACGCAGGCCAGTACCAGTGCTTTCATCTCTTGAATCATCTACCTAGGTTCACACTTAGGGGATGCAATGCATGTTTTGCTTTCTCTGGGTCCTTGGGTTGATACAAGCCTCATCCAATTGAACTAATCAAGAGTTCAAGACTTAGGAAGAAAAAGGGATACAAATGAAACTAAGTTGGTGACCCAAAACTACCCATCTGGTAAACCAAATCAGTAAAATAACACCAGACCACCCTTACATCTCCCTGCAATTTTTTCTCAATTGCTTGAGAAGCACAACGCTGCAGCCATGAAACTACATGGCCCTAGGGCAAATGCAGCTCAGAAAAACAAGGCTGCAGCCTGGCAGACCTCAGAAGCATTTCGTCAAACAGCTACGGGGCACGCTAAGCAGCATTAACTCTGTTCTGAATTCGAATCTTAAACTATGCCAGTAAAATACGGAAACCCCACGAACACCGCGGCCTCCGGTGAAGCATATCGTCGAGCAGCTGGCGATAACGCGTGAACAGCAACGACCCATGGAAATTTCCGGGGGAAGGCAAGAACAGAGGCGGTTCTGTGCTCACCCGGTAGCCGTAATAGTTCCTGTAGTTGCCGTAGATGAAGACCTCCTTCTTCTTCCGCTTCTGCTCGCCGCCGCCGCGGGATCCTCCCTCTCCCTGCTCGTTGCTCCGCTTCCTGTTGGGCTCTCCCTTCGCCCCCTTCCCCGCGGGCGGCGCGTCCTCCGCCGCCGTTGCGGTGGCCATGCTCCGAGAAGGGGCAGGACGGGATTCTTCGCCGCCGCCCTCCGGATGCGAGAGGTCCGCGAGGGAGGCTTTTCGAGTTGGAACGAGGGGAACGGCGCGACGGCGAGCGGAGCGCGGCGGGGAGAGAGGTGGCGGTGGAAACCCTCGCGGGCTTTTGCGTAGCGGCGCCGGGTTTTAGGGAGGGAGGAAGGAGGAAGAAGAAGGGCGGCGGCGAGGCCGGTGGCGGGCCACTTGGATGGTTGGGCTTGGGCCGTGGGATGAGAAAGGAGCGGGCCGATAATAGGGAATGTCTTCTAGGCGCACTACACAACTCATGTTTGGTAATCTGGTATTCTAGTCGAAATCATCAGGATTAGGAGTGGTATACGAAAGCACCTTTGTTTTACCTTCGGATTGTGGATTTTCCAGTTGTAAAAAAAAACACGACCGAAGGGAACTGCTCCCGACCGTTTTTCATTAAGAGGAAGCGACTTTGGTTCCTGAAAAACCCTCCGAATCCTGGCTGCACAAACGAGGGGGGTTTTATAGTGTAGCACCTCTAGTGAATGTCCTACCACTGAACTACAAGCTCATCTGCTAGTTGTAAAAGCTAAAGCTAAAGCAAATTGGATGATTTTTTAAAAAGAATCGAATGTTATCGTAGTCCGCAAGTTGTATTTGTAACCCGCGTGCTTACATGTTTTAAGAGTCCAACTTTTAACCACTCTGTAATCTACAGAACTAGCTCAGCCCAGAGCTAAAATAAAACTGACATAGTTATTGACAAATATACCAAATACAAGAACTTTTGGACGCCCTCTCTAGTCTTTACTATTTTCCAAACACCAAGCACCGGAGGCTTTTGCCTTGCCAGTGAAGCCCCTAGCTACCGCGCGCGTGCAATGGCACAATGCATACCGTCACGCAGTCCAGCCCTGCTCCTACTCGACAGACAGCCAAAACACAACCCAACCAACCTCGGACGCGCCGGCGCGCCCGTGAATGACGCACGCACGAGACACGGCCGCGAGGCGCGCGGCGAGCCGAGCAAGGCGTGGACGCCTCTGACCCGTCGTTGGCGCGCGGCAACACAGGCACAGCCCAGCGCGCCCCCCCGCGCACGCGCCGAGGCGAAGGGGAGCAGCGCCCGGCCGGCCGTCGAGGCGTCTCGTCGCCGCCGCGCTCCGATGGGGGGCTGCTACTCCGCCTACGCCTGCTCGCGCAAGCTCCGCAGCCGCATCTCCTTCGTGCTCCCCGTCACCGAGCGCGACCGCGACGACCGGTCCAGCAGCGACGGCGCCAGCACCGCCTCCCCGTCCCCGTCCCCGTCCCCGCGCAAGGACGCCGACGCCGCGCCCGCCGTGGTGCGGACCACCGCCGCCGAGTTCGCGCGCCGGTACGCGCTGGGCCGGGAGCTGGGCCGCGGCGAGTTCGGGGTGACGCGCCGCTGCCGCGACGCCGCCACGGGGGAGGCGCTCGCGTGCAAGACCATCCGGAGGCCCCGCCGCCCCCGCGGCGGCGGCGGCCGCCTCGGTGGCCCGGCCGCAGCCCCCGCCGCGGGGAATCCCGGCGCGTCGCCGGGGCAGGACAGGGCGGCGGCCGCGGCGGCGGCGCACGCGGCGGACGTGCAGCGGGAGGTGGCCATCATGCGCCGAATGTCGGCCCGCGGCGGGGCCGCCGTGGTGCGGCTCCGCGAGGCCTGCTGCGAGGACGGCGGCGGCGCCGTGCACCTCGTCATGGACCTCTGCGAGGGCGGTGAGCTCTTCGACCGCATCGTCGCCCGCGGCCACTATTCGGAGCGCGCCGCGGCAAACATCTTCCGCACCATCGTCGGCGTCGTCCAGCTCTGCCACTCCGACGGCGTGATCCACCGGGACCTCGAGCCCGAGAACTTCCTCTTCGCCAACAAGTCCGAGGACTCCCCGCTCAAGTCATCGACTTCGGCCTCTCCGTCTTCTTCAACCCCGGTATGTCATCTTTCTTCACCAACAAAACAGTCTCCTCTATTCCGTCGCGAATTGTGATCGAGCGATGATCATCGCCATGATCTGCAACTGCTGCAGGCGATCGGTTCACGGAGGTGGTGGGGAGCGCTACTACATGGCCCCCGAGGTGCTGAAGCGCAACTACGGGCCGGAGGTGGACGTGTGGAGCGCCGGCGTCATCCTCTACATCATCCTCTGCGGCGTGCCGCCCTTCTGGGGCGACAACGACGAGAAGATCGCGCAGGCGATACTCCGCGGCGGCATCGACTTCAACCGCGAGCCGTGGCCTCGCGTCTCCGCCGCCGCCAAGGACCTCGTCCGCCGCATGCTCGACGCCGACCCCTCCACCCGCCCCACGGCGCGGCAGGTCCTGGAGCACCCGTGGCTCAAGAACGCCGACGCGGCGCCCAACGTGTCCCTCGGCGACGCCGTGCGCGCCCGGCTGCAGCAGTTCTCCGCCATGAACAAGTTCAAGAAGAAGGCGCTGGGCGTGGTGGCGCGGAGCCTCCCCGTGGAGGAGCTGGACAAGTACGTGCAGATGTTCCGGCTCATGGACAAGGACCACAACGGGAACCTGTCGCTGGAGGAGCTCATGGAGGGGCTCCACATCAACGGCCAGCCGGTGCCGGAGCCGGAGATCCGGATGCTCCTCGAGGCGGCGGACACGGATGGCAACGGCACGCTGGACTGCGACGAGTTCGTCACCGTCTCGCTGCACCTCAAGAAGAAGGCCAGCGACGAGTACCTGGCGTCGGCGTTCAGGTACTTCGACAAGGACGGCAGCGGCTTCATCGAGCTGGAAGAGCTCAGGGAGGAGCTGGGGCCCAACGAGCAGGTCATCCTCGACATCATCCGGGACGTCGACACCGACCAGGACGGCCGCATCAGCTACCAGGAGTTCGAGCTCATGATGAAGGCCGGGACGGACTGGAGGAACGGGTCGAGACAGTACTCAAGGGCAAACTTCAGCAGCCTCAGCCGGAAGCTCTTCAAGGACATGCCGTGAGACCAAACCAGTTGGAGGCCGGCATCGAGGGGGCAGCCACGATCAAGAAAGGAATCTTCACCGCTTCTCGGATTCCTTCGGGGGTGTTTGGCAGGGAGGGGCTAAATTTTAGCCCCTGTCACATCGGATGTTTGGACACTAATTAGGAGTATTAAACATAGTCTAATTACAAAACTAATTGCACAACCCCTAGGCTAAATCGCGAGACGAATCTATTAAGCCTAATTAGTCCATGATTTGACAATGTGGTGCTACAGTAACCATTCGCTAATGATGGATTAATTAGGCTTAATAGATTCGTCTCGCGATTTAGCCTATGGGTTCTGCTATTAGTTTTTTAATTAGCTCATATTTAGTCCTCCTAATTAGCATCTGAACGTGTGATGTGACAGGGCTAAAGTTTAGCCCCTGACATCCAAACGCCCCCGAAGACTGATGTGGAGTTACTGGTGATGAACACGTGTGCTGTTTGATTTGATGCTCATCTGACAGAAAAATCATTTCTCAATGGGGGTAACTAGGACTGAATTTACAGATTCAAAACTTACCTGCAAAAGAAGAGACGCACAGAGGCGGCAGAGCAACAGGAAGAAATCTGAATCTGGAATTTTAAGAAGAGCTGTGAATAAATTACAAACTGAAACCCACCAAAAGGCTTGAATAACTGACCATTTCTTTCGTACCTCATGCTTGTGTCTGTCTGCTAGCGAAACAAACATTTTACACCCAACGTCCAACGAACAAACATGTTCATAGAATACCAACAACTAACTACAGTATAGGTGCTGCAAGCAACCGTTTCATACATTTTAACCCCAGCCAACACATTGTTGAAATGTCTGTTAAAGTGGAAGTGAGCATACCATCGAGGTGACAGTTTTTGCAACACACAGTGAACATGATGTTTGGACGTGGTAATATACACCAGCCATCCAGGTAAGTAACAAGAGTGCAGTAATATTTTGGGGGAATAAGGCCCCGTTTTCTTCCACTGACTTATTTTTAGCACCCGTCACATCGAATGTTTAGATACTAATTAGGAGTATTAAACGTAGACTATTACAAAACCCATACATAAG
>NC_028455.1:34335618-34336691 GCF_000263155.2 Setaria italica | reverse complement strand
CTAATTAGTCCATGATTTGACAATGTGTTGCTACAGTAAACATTTGCTAATGATGGATTAATTAGGCTTAATTAGGCTTAATATATTCGTCTCGCCGTTTAGATTCGTCTTATGTAATGGGTTTTGTAAATAGTCTACGTTTAATACTCCTAATTAGTATCTAAACATTCGATGTGACACGTGCTAAAAATAAGTCAGTGGAAGAAAACACCCCCTAAATAGAGCTACCTCCCAGTTTTTTTTCACAGGTCCTCCCAGTTTTGTTTCACAGGTCAGTCAGACAGTCAGGGAAAACCCAACACATAAAACACAGATCACCACCTCACAACTAATATTTACAAGGAACAACAGACACAGGCTAGCAAACCAAATGAACCCACACGCGCATTTTTCAGCTTCCATTCCATTTGCAACTGAGACCCTTCGTTGACTCTATACACCAGTGCAGCAGCTGGAAGCTCATCTTTTCAGCATCCAGCGCAGGATGGAAAGCGCGCCCCTCTTCTCATGAGCTTTGAGCTTTTCTTGGGGTGCCTCCCCCTTGAGCTATTCTCAAGTCTGGTACCTACTTTTTTCGCAGATACTGCACACATCCACTGAAGGAGGATTAAGATATGTGCAGCGCTCACAGGGCCAGCCATCATCAGTGTGGTCCGATGATGGTTTAGCATGCTTCTTCTTGGATTTAGTTCCTCCTTTCTTGGAACTGGTTGCAGTGCTAGATGTAGCAGCTGCCTGGCCAGTCGCGTGGACATCCTCCAACCCAGCTTCCAAAGCTTGAACAAGGTTCTCAAAGTAATTCCGAGTAACACTGCAGTGAAATTTAGCATAGTCATCAAAACCGTAAACAGAGCTCAGCACAAGACAAAATAGGACAGGACAACGATGGGAGGATGACATCCTTCTATGAGCAGGGGCTTCAAAAGTGTTTCTATGCTATTGGAAAAACACAGGTGCAGGGCAAAAGATGATGAATGGTAAAACAAAACCTAGCAGAACCCAAACATCAAGCATGGAAAGGTCTAACTGAAATTATGGAGTAAACAGTACTGCAAGATAGAGATCAAAAGTAC
>NC_028455.1:34324859-34335518 GCF_000263155.2 Setaria italica | reverse complement strand
AGATCAAAAGTATGGCCAAAATGTCCCTACCCTTGTGAGCCCAGCAAGCTTTCACGCGGAAATCAACCAAATTCCGCCACTGAAGGTGCTGTAGTTTCGTTGCTATCAGGTTTCAAAGAAGGCAAAAATGCTAGCAAGTCTTTCTCAGCACACTGATGTAGACGTTCCAAAACCAGACTCAGCTTCACCTGTAAAGAAATAGAATTCGCTGTTGTTCCAAAAGTTTCCGCAAGCTATATAAACCCCATTAAGAATGTTGACATGCGATAGAAATAACCACCTTGCAGGTACTCGAAAAAATTCACTCTTGACCTTATCATCTAGATAATAGCCATAAGCATATGTCCATTTCAGGACCCGCCTGCATTCTATAATCTGCCCATACAAGTAGTGAAAGCATCAGATGTAGGAATATTTGTAAAGTACAAAATTTACTGAAACCAAAATATAAAGCTATGATAGCAGACCTGTGACCAAGCTTCAACTATAAACTTCAGTTGGGTCTCTGGTATCCCAAAAATGTCAGTTAACTTTGCAAGCTGTGACACAGGAATAGTGAAAAGCATACGGTTAGTCTATAATGGAAGGAAATTAAGACCAAGACTGCAATATAGCTAGCATAGTGCAGAAGAATATTAGAAACCACCCAATGCAAGCAGATAAACTTCCACATGGCACACTTTGAGAGCCCTTAAATACATAACATTAAATATTTTCTTACTTGTTCCTTTTCCGCTTTATGCAGATCCGCTTGGGCCTTCTGCCTTGACTGTCAATACAGGCAAAACATCAGAACAGAGAATAAAATTGACAGTTTCAAATATACATTATGAAATACGAAAGCATCTGAATACTCAGCATAAACAAGCACCAGGGACCAAGAACTATGAAAATCAGGCATAAAAATAAGTCTTTTGACTGCCTTAGCCTTTTGGAAGCTAAGAATTAATGAGATAATATATGCATACACATCAAAAGGTGAGCAATTATTTTGACATACAATAGTCATGAAACTGAACCTCAAACATACTCATGGACCTCAAAACAATGCTAGACCTGTATGGTATACAGTTGCATAAAACGATTTTGTTTAAATAGACAATATTCTTCTAAGCATAGTCAACACAACATTGCTAAATAGTAGTCCTCTAAGAACAATCATAGAGTAATAGCACAACCAGGTAAGTGATAAGGTTGAAAACATTACAGCATGATCACGAATCAAATATATTTTTGACAGAAACCAATGGACATCAAACTTAGGTCTTTCGAACATACTGTCTGATTGGATGCCCAGCGCTCATAGTAATGCATATATCTCTCAAGAGAGTTTTTAGCTCTTTCCCTCCTTGCCTCAGTCTCATCATACTGCAACATAAGTAACTAAATTCAGAACAAAATATCCTTGGAAAAGAACAGAACAGTGCATTCAGCACCACAGAAAATTACAACAGCATCCCACATAAGACGAGCTGCAAATTCTCCTACAATCAAACTGAAGCACTAACCCCACTACAGCAGCAGTTGCAGAAATAATACTATCATCATACTAGAACTTCATAAAAAATTGCGTAAGATGCATGATAAAAGAAAAGACATACAACTCCCTCTTTCTTCGCCGATTCATAACGATTGCAGGCATAAAAGCCACCAGTTCTCTCTCCATGATCTGACCATGCACCCAGACATAACCTAAAATGTTCAATGAAACTCGGACATAAGAATCTTTTGGCATGTGTACTGTAAATCCTTCAAGTAGTGGGAGTGAACAATACCAGCAGAACTCGAATTTGCAAGGAGGGGTGCAAGTCATATGCATACATCCCTGGTTTTTCTCTATTGGCCGTTTGCATTTTGGACAGGGCTTAGAATTAGCCAGTATCCTGAAAAGATCGAACATAGCATGATAAACCTTTTCATGCAACTTGTAAGACCATAAGGAACACAATTAACAGCTAAGCATGATATTAACACACTATCTGAATGGCATGTAAACATTATTGATATATGTTGGCATTGCCAGGTTTCTGTTAAACAAAGCCTTGTCTGCTTGTGCCTAATATATTTTTTCTTCAGAAACACAAGACAAATAGATGAATATTGAATCAATCCCAAGTATTCAGAACCCACTTCAAAGCAAACAAGCGAGATGTAACACCAAAGCATTTTAATCCCAAGCCAGTTGGGGTAGGCTAGAGATGAAACAGAAGAGGCTATCCTCAAATTGTGTTAAAATTGCTAGGATATTTTCCATAATTTACAAGACATGATTTAACCTCACAGAAATGCTTCCCCACCTACTTCCAAGTCACCTTAAATCACTCAGAAAGACGGTGTCTACTGTGATCCCAGTATATAACCAAACTTAAGCACAAATTTATTCGCCATCTCACTTTGGTCAGTAGTCATGGCGAATAGTTCCATGATTGTGATATTTAAATTGTACAATAAATGCTAAAAGGTTGGCAATTGAAATAGGACATCAAGCTCCAACCACAAAAAGGAACTACTTAGCATTGTGCTCAGTCTGAACTGAAACATGAATGTTACAAAACAATAATAAGAAGGTCGAAAACTCTGTATTGAGTTTGTAACAAACCAGTTCATGTTCTCAGATTCTGCACTGTTCTTCAGTATCCACTTAGAAACAGTCTCACAGTTCACTGGTCGATGAGCTTCCTCGGTGCACTGCAAACGGTAATGAATATTGATGAACCCTTACATATTAGATCACTAGGCCTCATGAAAACAAAAGCATCAAGTCATTAGGTGAATGGAACCAGCATACATTCCAACAAAAGTTGAACTTGCAATTGCATGAGACATCGTAGTTCTCATCACCAAGAAACTCCACTGCACAAGTACAATCAGGAGCTGGACACCATTTAGTCTGCATCAAATGATAGAGGTTTAATAAAAGAGTTTACAAAAAAAAGAACAATATAAGCAAAAACAAGGCCAAGAGAACCGTGCAGTTAGAAGAACCAGTCAGCTTGTTCAAACTAATTACCTTCTTGCTACCTTCAACGTATGTACGTAAGAGAAATCGTGCATATTTCTCTTTATCTTCCTCTTTGGCTAATTTATTAATCATCCTTTGAAGAACCATAGCACCACATGATGGATCAGGACACCGCAACGACAAACATCCTGGACCACCACTTATTGCAGCGCTAATATAGCCTACAAAATTTGACTTGAGCCATCAGAAATTTCCCTTGGGATGAAGGCGGGAATTGCATTGGAGGAAAAATAGGAAGTAATATGATGGACTAATAAACAAAACTAGAGATGCTCTTGTTGACTATCATTGCCTTCTATCATACCCTACAGTTATTCTCAGTAATCTAATCAGTGCCAAAGGATCACAAACCAGAATTTCCCCTTAGGATTTAAGAGAAAATTGCATTGGAGGAAAAATGGGAAGTAATATGACGAACTAATAAATAAAACTAGACACGCTCTTTTTGACTATCATTGCCTTCTATCTTATGCATAAACTCTACAGTTATTCTCAGTAGTCTACTCAGCGCCAAGGGAGGGAGGGAGGAGAGAGACCTTCCCAACATTCATGGCAATAGAAATGAGCACAACCAGCAGAGCTCATCATATCAGAAGAATACCCTTCAAAACATATTCCACAAGTTAACTGCAACCAAGGGACATGTTAGAGATTAAGAAATAATGAACATATTGACTTGAAGAAAAAGGCATAAACAATACGAATAAATAAAGCTTGCCTTCCTCGAGCGAGGACGGTCATTTCCATTCAAAAGTAAGCCAACGGTATGGCGGACTTTTTCTTCATCTGCAAACCACTCATCACTCAACTTGCTGATGTTCCTGCATAGTGAATACAGGACGCAGATGTATGACATTAGTTCCACTTCAACAACATCTGGCAATAAAATGTCATTGCATTGCTTCTAACCCTGATTTCATTTTTATCATAGCCCCATGTGCATTGGTTTTTGTGAAGCCCAGGAGCCACAAAAAGGGGAAACTAGTGGGCTCGAATTTGCAAGACAGCAGTTTTAAATTTTGATGTCTCATGTACAGATGCAAGTCTATGGCAAAACAGAAAATCAACGCCATAATTAGCATATGGTACATCTTATGCCTATTCCCGAGAGTATTTTGAGGGAATATTTACAGGTCCTATCTTATGCTTCATAGAGGCATTTTCAACAATAAAAAGAGGGGCCAGCCAGATTCCTGGGAAGTGATTAAAAATAAGAAACGGCCAATACAACTGCTGTATGATACTCTGTGTTTAAAGAGATAATAGACATAAGAGTACCATCTGATTTGAGTAGCTTGCTTATTAGAACACAGTATAATGTGGATAGATGCCATTACAAAAGTTGTCAAGAGTTTGCTGACTAAGGAAATGAAAAGAGTTTTCTGGCTAAGGAATTGAAAATTGATGGAGCACTGACATAGCAAACTTACCATTTATAGTGATGAAGGAGAACACATGCCTCTTCCCTTGCAATTGATAACACGGAAGATACCTTGCTTATGTCTTCCTCTTGACGTTCAGATATATCTTCTTCTCTTAAAACCGCGAATGTCTGTTCATAGCAAACACAATCCCCATTTAGTGAAACTCAAGGGTATCCCATGAAACAAGATTATGCGCAGAAGAGTGAAGCAACAGAAACAGAGATGAGCCCAAGCGTGATTGTGACACACTGGTACCGAGGCACCTACTAAAGCCTAGAGAGGCAGCACATCACTCATCTGGAAGTATGGTAACAGTAAGCAAACTACCTGGCCACTGGCACCTACTAAAGCCTAGAGAGCCGGCACATCACCCATCTAGGAGCATGGTGACAGTTAGCAACCAATCTGGCTGCTGCTTTAAGCTCAATTTCAGCACACACAAATAGATATTCGCCATGCGTACAGAGAAGGCATCAATCTATCGGCCACAGCACTGATATAAACATCAATTAGATGTCGAATTTCTAACACTCCACTCTTATGATGAATCGATCTAACTAGCTACCACTCAGCAACTTCAGTATCAGAAGAGATCACCAAAGGCCTCAGCTCAATCACCTACGGAACAACTAGAAAAAAACCCCGAGCATTCCACACGAGCACGCCAGTTTCTCAACTTATCCAAACGCATCCGACCTCGAACCCCAAGGAATCCGGCGAAACCGGACCACCCCTAAGCACCGCGCCGCTCTATCCGTATCCGTCCCACCCGAACATCCCCTCGCCTCACCTGCTCGCGCCTGGACACCACAACGTCGCTCCCCTCGGCCTCAAGGCCCTCGTCGTAGTCCGCGCCACCAGCTCCCCCGTCGCTATCACCGCAGCCGCCCGTCGTCCTCGTCGTCGCCCACGTTCGCTGTAGCAGTAGTCGTAGAAGTCCTCGTGGCGCTAGCTGCGTTCATCTCTACGTCGGAGTCCATCGCACCCGGCGAGCGTGGGATCCGGCGGAGGGGCATTTTGCAGATTCTTATACCAATAGTACAATTCAATAAACGGGTCGGGGTAGGGGGGGAGGGGGGATTGTGGTGGGCGGAGATCGGCGGAGTTGCGTGCCCGAGTCGGCACCGTAATGGTGGGGTGCGTTTCTTAGGGGGTGTTTGGATAGCAGGTGCTAAATTTTAGCACCTGTCACATCGGATGTTTGGACACTAATTAGGAGTATTAAACATAGTCTGTGCCGCGGGGAGGGGTGGTTTGGGAAAGTGATTGTGGCTAACACTCGGGTTAAGGCCAAGCTAGAGGTAAAGATGTTGGCTCTCTTCACGTGTGACGAGTTCGCATTAGCTACATTTATGCCTTTGTGATTGTGAAACCCAAGCGCTACAGTATAAACAAAAGAGATTTTTTTTCGGGTAAACAAAAACTCTTGTCGGTCGATTGAAATTTCTACTGGAAATTAAATGGTGAAAATAATCTGGGGTTAAGGTTGGGGGATTTGGAATTGGAGGTTAACTGTGACCTGCTGATCCGGAGAGAGTTCCGGGAGACTCGCTGGCCGGTGGTGGATGCGGGAGACATGATGGAGGAGCTAGGCAGTGGAGGCGGCGGGGGTGTGTGTCACCAAGGGGTTAGTGTGGGGCAGCGATGGATACGGGGGAGTGGTGTTAGGCTATCCGCGTGGCGACTGGCGAGAAAAACGAAGACGGTGGCGGACTGGTGGAGGAGGAAGAAGAAGAAGAAGAAAATAAGGAGAAGGATGTTGATCTGGATCGTTATATGTAGATCCAACGGTTATCAACGGTGGCTGATAAAAAAATTAAATCTCAGTCATTTGATGAAGAGAGGCACCCCAAAAGAGATTTTTAAATGAAATGCGAGGAACACGTGTGGAATTATAAAGGAAAGGAGATGCCTATTTGGACCTGAATTGCCTTAAATGTCAAATTTCAAATATTTAGGTTTCAATGAATAGGTGCATACACCCATCACAAATGGCTACATACGACATGTCCAACCGTTCTTTGTTCTCTTCACATTTGACTCGTCTGGTTCGCATTAAACTCCGGTTATACCTTTATGAAACCCAAGAGCTAAAGTATATAAAAAAAAAAGAGAATTACTTGCTCGATTGAAATTTTGCTTATCCATTAGTTACCGAATTCTACTAAAAATTGAATGGTGAAGAGAATCCAAGATTAAGGTCCAGGGAATTTAGGATTAGAGGTTACCTTTGGCCTGCGAACCTGAGAGAGTTTTGGGAGGCTCACCGGCTAGCCGTGGAGGCGGGAGAGATGACGGAGGAGCTCTGATGGCCAGTGGTGGATGCAAGCTGTAGGGTTAGGAGGGGCTCATCTCTCTTCCTCCTCCTCCATCTCCCTTTCTTCCTCTTCATCTCTATATTTTTCCTCCCTTTATCTCCCCTTAATCTCCATTGACAAATTGGTTGTAGAGTGGAGGAGGGTCCTAGATCTGCCCCTACCGACTGCGAGGGTGCCGTCGGAGCCGGGCGGTGGAGACAGCGCGGACGTGTGTCGCCGAGGCGTTAGTGTGGGGTGGCGGCGGAGGCGACAAGGCGGCCGGAGCCGGGTTGGAGGCAGCTGACGCGGGGGAGTGGTGTCAAGCTATCTGCGTGGCAGCTCACGAGAAAAATGAAGACGGCGGTGGATTGGTAGAGGAAGAAGAATAAAAAGATAAGGAGAAGGGTGCTGATCTGGATTGTTAGGTGTAGATCCAATGGTTATCAATGGTGGCCGATAGAAAACCTAAATCTCAGTCGTTTGACAAGGAGATGCACCAAAAAATATTTTATTAAATGAAATATCAGGAACACGTGTGGAATTATAAAGGAAATTAAAGGAGATGCCTATTTGACCCCAAATTGCCTTATTTGATATCATATTTCAAATATTTAGGTTTCAATGAATAGGTGCACACAAATGGTTACATATGACATGTCCCACCCCTTGATGAAAAAGCCCTCTTTTTTTCCAAGTTGTGTATTGCCACTTAGAGACAAAAGACCCATGTGATGAAAAAGCCCTCTTGTTTTCCAGGTTGTGTATTGCCACTTAGAGATTGTTACAATTTACGAGTAGAAATAAATTAGAAAAATGGAGACGCAAGAGTTTATCCTTGTCCATGTAGAAAAATACTTCAAATACCACTTTGATATTTATTTATTAACTTGGTGGTATATATGAAACCCATGTGTAAGATAGTATTCAGAAGTAGGATAAAAGTTTATGAAAATTTGTGTCTAAAGGTCAACAAAAAATGCATTAAAGTTGTTTGGTTGGTAGGATAAAGATAATTTAAACTCGACAAAGAAATGTTTTGTTAATATGTCAAAAACATGGTGAAGAAAATTGAAACACAAATTACGTTGACCTGATGGAATTTTGCTAGAACTTATCTTGACTATGGCATTGGAAAATAATTTGGCATAAGTAATTTGTAGGTAGCTAAGCAACAAACACACTATTTGGACCTTACATAGGTGGTAGGTAGTTAGGGACCTAAATGAGATCGACCTCACTCTATTGAAGTTGCCTATGAGAGGAGAGCTGCGACAACAAACCCAAAGATCTTCCTTACAAAACTACGATTAGCTCGAGCCAATGATGACCCACTAGGTCACAAAAGATTTGTGCTGGCAGCTAAAAGGGTTATTTGTGCAATGTTCACGGATACTTTGTGCATTTCATCTCTGTGGATCATTTGTGCTTTGACCATTTCCATCAATTTGAACTTGTGCACCGATTTGCTAATTCGTGCTAGGTCAAGGTACGATACCTTGGACCTATCGTTCATCAATTCTTTCTCATTTCATTGCATCCTACAGAATCATATAGGTAGTCACTCAGGTACTTGACATATAAAATATATATGTATGCATGTAAAACTTATATATGCAGTACATGTGGACTTACAAGCACCATACGGTAATGAGATTCACGTCGAGGTGTTGATTGACTTTGATACCTTTGACATGAAAGTAAGCAAATGTCTCCGTATGCCATACATCCATGCTCTATGATCCATCTTTAACAACATATGATAAAAATTCTATGTTATATTAACTAATTTAATGAGCTATTCTATAAACTAAATTAAATTATGGATGCAGTAACTAATAAGTAGGAAGAAATTTAATAAAAAATAATTCGATATTACCCTAAATGAAACTCAATTAAACAATTCTATATTACCCAAAATCTAATGAAGCTAGAAAGATGGATAGAAGTTGAAAAAGAAGGTTGGAATGACACAAACTCACCTTATATAGCCACCTCCTGCAAAGAAATCAAGAGTAAAAGTTTTTATAGGATGTAATAATTAATAAGAAGAATGAAAAAAAATCAAACTCAATTATATATTAATTCAATCAACTTTATTAATTAAAACTATGGATGTAATAATTATAAAGTAGGAAAAATATAATAAAAACCAATTCTATATTACTCTAGATGAGAATCAATTGAACCATGGATGTAATAATCAATAAGAAGAAGGGAAAAATGAAACTCAATTATATATTAAGATAATCAACTTCATTAAAACTATGGATGTAATAATTAATAAGAAGGAAAAATATAATCAAACTAAATTCTATATTACATTAAAATGACAAACGTAGCATGGTAATGGTTATAATATGATCATAAAATTTTATTCACAAAAATAATCAATTTCTACTTTTTCTCTCTCTTTTCCCTCCTCTCTCTCCTAGTTCTAGATCTAGATCTAGATGACAAGCTAATGAAACTAGAAATGATGGATAGAAGTTGAAAAGGAAGGTTGGAATGGTAAAAACTCACCTTATATAGCCACCTCCTCCAAACAAATCAAGAACAAAACCTTCCCCCTTAGATTTGGTGTTTTTGGAGCTTTCCCGAGCTCCTCTCGGGTAAGCTCCAAATGGAAGATTGCCTGGGGAAGAAGATGAACAGGAGAATTTATAGCGAGCTCTGGGCTGGCGGGTGACATAAGCCAATCGCCAACACAGATGGGGTGCATCTGTACCGGCGGGTGCTTAGGTTAGTGGGTGCTCCCCCGCCAGCACAAGGAAGTTTTGTACTGGCGGTGCCAATTACGCTCACCAGTACGCTAATTTGCCTGTGTCAGTACGAATCGTTTCTGTCGTAGTGACCGACAGACCAGGGTAATCTGCGCGCCTCTTCAGGTGACGATAGCCGGTGTATCCGTGTTTGTCAGAATCGATTCCATGCGCAGCACGGCTGCAACGTACATGATTTTGACAATCGACACCACACACCAGAGTCAGCACAACACATGCGGCAAGCTACCAACCAAGATCCTGACGATGCAAAAAAACAGTCCCAGATATTCACAGCCGTCAGATGGCTGATGCTTAGGGAGACAGTGACACTGCATCGAGAGGGATCAGTGATACATATTTGGCATTTCCCTATTTCATTTCTGATCAGTCTAGTCTCAGCTCATCAAGAGTCACTATGGGAAAGCTACAAATTGCCGAGTGCCCCAGGCACTCGGCGAAACCCTAAAAACACTCGGCAACGTGTTTGCCGAGTGTAACACTCGGCGACGAGCACACGACAAAGTTTTACTCGGCAAAGTTAACTTTGCCGAGTGTCTTTGGTCGGGCACTCAGCAAAGGGTGTGCCGAGTGGCACAAAACACTCGGCAAACTATTTCCAGAAAAAATAAAAAAAAACATACCCCGGCCACTGGGGGCAGCTCCAGCTGGCCGCCGCCGCCGCCGCCACGGCCATCCACGGCCACGGCCACCACGCCGCCCGCTGCCGCCACGCCCGCTGCCGCCCGCCGCCGCCACGCCGCTGCCGCCCGCCGCCGCCACGCTGCTGCCGCTCGCCGCTGCCGCCCGCCGCCACCACGCCGATGCCGCCACGCCCGCTGCCGCCACGCCGCTGCCGCCCGCCGCTACCGCCCACCACCATGCGCCAGATCTGGAGGGGAGAGAGGTGGGGGGCCGCTGGATCTGCGCCGGAGGGGAAGAAGGGGGCGCGGATCCGGCCGGAGGGGAGGGAGCCGGGGAAGGGGAAGAAGAGGGCGGCGGCGGCCAGATCCGAAAGGGGTGGGGGCGGGCGCCGTACGGCGGGGTCGGGGGCCGGGCGGCGGGCGTCGGGCGGCGGGGCGTCAGGCGAGGGCGAAGGCGCCGGGGGCGCCGGGCGGCTGGCCGGGGCCGGAAGGGAGGGGCCGGGGAGGAGATGG
>NC_028455.1:34251015-34318912 GCF_000263155.2 Setaria italica | reverse complement strand
TTAGCATCTATAAGGAATCCAGATTGTGCATAAAAAGTTTTGTAGTCAAACCAAACTCGACCGCCACTTCGACTCTAAATCTTATCGAATCTTCTCAAAATTACTATTCTTCTTCTAAGATGCTTCAGTTTGTAATCATTGTACATGATGAAATGTGCAAAACCTTCTCAATTTTTTTCCATAGCCTCCACGTATTATATCATCACATCATGACAAATCTCATGATTTTCAGACTTTTCTTGTTTTTTTTACAATTTAAAAATACTACTGCCACACGTTCATGGTCGTGTTTCTTGAACAAGATGTTCGAAATTTCTTTTCATTTCATGGGTCAGGTCTCAAATTGGGCCAAATAACATGAATATCATTTTTCTACTCATTTTGTTCCATAATTTGAATCACTTGCAGTTCAAATTTGACTTATACCAAAAATTTCCTTGAAATGCAATTAATTAAATAAATATAGCAAATAAATCCAAAAATATACCAAATTTTAACATGGAGTACCACATGTTGTATGTAGAGAGTAGAAAAAATTTCGTGGTGAAAAGAGGAAAAAAATTATTTTTTTGCCGAGTGTCAAAAAAAACACTCGGCAAACCCCCCTCTTTGCCGAGTGTCTTTTTTGACACTCGGCAAACTCCCCTCTTTGCCGAGTGTTTTTTTTTTGACACTCGGCAAAGAGGGGGCTTTGCCGAGTGTTTTTTATTTGACACTCGGCAAAGTCCCGATTTGCCGAGTGTTTTTTTTTTGCCGAGTGTTTTTGGCTTGGCACTCGGCGAAGAGCTTGTTTGCCGAGTGTCCGAAAAAAAACATTCGGCAAAAAGAAAACACTCGGCAAATTTAAGGTTCCCGTAGTGAGTCTAAGACAATGCAGTACGTGGTTTCTACAGTACAATGCTCTAGCTACAACAGCAGTGCTACTGATGAATAAAATCTGTAGTGAAACATTGATGAAGCGGCTTGCTCGGGCCTCTCGGTGTAAGAATCAGGAGCCCCCCGCCTCTTCGTTGCCGAAGCTTAGAGCCTTGCGAATCAGACCGAGGATCTTGAACGTCGCCTGTTCGCGGCCTGCTGAGAGCCTCACCATTGCCTTTGGCAAGCATATGGTCCGAACTGATCGCATCCATACTCATGCTCATGCATGCCATCTCTCTCTTCGAGCAGACGATCACACAGCAGAGAGCGCGCTACTGAGCTCGTCAGGTTTCGGTCCTTCGCTCGTGGTCTTTTCTCATCTCCAGAAGCTCCATGGAGGCTCTGGTTTCTTGTCTTCTTTTTTGCGGGCAGTTCTGGGCGCTGAATCTGATGCCTCTATTTGTTGCGTGTTGCCCGTATTTGATCTGACAGTATAGCAGCGAGTGTGGCTGTGACCGAACTGCTCGTCGTTCGCCGACGGTAATGGACGCAGAGGAGCTCCTGAAGAGGATACGGGAGCTGGAGGAGGGCCAGGCGGAGCTCAAGCGGGAGGTGTCGGAGCTCCTGACGACGACGAAGACGGAGCGCCGCGGCGGCGGCGCGCAGTGGCAGCCCAGTCCCAGCTCCTCCTCGCGGCGCCGCCTCCCGCCGCCTCTCTTGGGCCGCGCCGGGCTGTCCCGCCGGCACCACGCGATGGTCATGCAGTCGCTGGGGCAGGCCGTGCACATCCTTGACCTCCAGGGGAAGGTCCTCTACTCGCAACTTTTTTTGTTCTTTACTTTTATTTGGGCCGGTTTGGTTGTTCTTGTGCTTGCATGCCTTATTACTTATTAGCATCAAGTTTTTTTTGGACATGCTGGGAAAATGTTACACAGCTAAAGGTTCCGAGATGAATACGCAGAGAACATGCGTATATAAGTAGCTGTGGGATTTTTTTTATTTTTTAGTACTGATTAATACTGTATTTATAGCTAAAAATATACTCTTAAACTACCAAATTCAAAAAAAAATTATAGTCATCATCCAATGCGAGGATGAAATTCATCCAATTGTTGGACGAAAATAGTTATTATTTGTTTGATGGGCACTAATTTTGTCGGCCTAGGACGAAAATAGGTTTCATTGCGCCCGCTAGACAAAATTACTGAGTGAACTGTTAGTGTCAATTTAGATGTTAAATACATACGATTTTAGGGGTTATTAGAACACGTGTGTAAATAAAGTGATCTAATTAAGGTAACGTAAATCTCCTTTGTTGGTTAAGTACCTTGGTCACGTCCAATTGTGTGTAAACTCTTGCTGAATGAAATGCTTGTCTAGGTTAATTTTTCGAAAAAAATCTAATTAATGTAAGTAAACCAACATGCTTAGATACCATCTTCTAGCACCGTTATTGTTCCATTAGTTTGATATAATTTCATTAATTAGTAAACTATCACTTTTGGTGTACAAATTAAACACATGCTTATGTCTTGGCAATGTACTACTCTAAATCCTAACCTAGCTAACATGCTATTAATAGCATATTGTTTTGAATGAACATGCACGAAATTGTGCCTATTTCATTGGTAGCTACCAAAAACATATCAAACTAGTGATACTACAAGATGTAATT
This sequence comes from Setaria italica, assembly GCF_000263155.2. Taxonomy (NCBI): domain Eukaryota; kingdom Viridiplantae; phylum Streptophyta; class Magnoliopsida; order Poales; family Poaceae; genus Setaria; species Setaria italica. The sequence continues at coordinate 34,316,379 of NC_028455.1, read as the reverse complement.
TACACGTATAATTCATACTCTTGATCATGTTTTTGGTGATATGCAATCTAGGAATCGACATGCCGAGCATCTGTACGGCTATTCCGCATCAGAAGCAATTGGTCGTGAGGTCACGGAACTGCTGGTGCATTCAGACGACATTGGCCCAGCGATTAACATCATCGGGAGCATATTCACAGGGAAATGCTGGCGAGGAAAGTTTCCAGTTAAAAATAAGTCGGTAGAGCGGTTTTCTATCATCACCAACGGCACTCCTTTGTGTTTGAGCGTGAATGTAAACGAGAGACAATTGAGAGGGAAAGATCAAACTTTATTCAAACTGATAGTATCCATTTATACAAGATGTGGGGGGTGCCTCGGATGGACGCGATGGAAACCGTTACGTCCTCCTGTGCCGACGCCGGTTGTGGTAACCGCCATCGTGCGGATGGATGAGATCATCCATTAGTTTTGTAACACTTTGTATGATGATGATTTTACCATGATCGGCCTCATCTGTCTCTCGGAAGATACACGGACATTGCAGGAGATCATAAGCCATGCCACGACCTTGGGATATTATTATTACCCAATTACTTAATTTCTTGTACATAGGGAAATTGCGGCGCTTCTTGAAATTAAGTTCAATAAAGTGCCGACACTGATCAGTCTAAAAGCGATTGCTGAATAAGGCAGGTTTCTTTGAATCCCATCATCCAAAAATCTTCTCAGTCATGAGTGAGATAAATAAACATCTTTAGTACTTGGCCACACTTACCTGAGGTTTTATGGGCAAGAGGAAGGAGAGAGAGGCATTATTAATTTTGTTTAACTGAAGTGGTTCATGTGATCAACCAAAAAAACGTTTTCAACAAATTAATTCAATCCAGTCGGTCGATGAAATTATCATATTTTCATTTACTGGGTAAACGAATACTGTTATTGGACGAAAATAGGGATTTTGTCTACCTAATAAACGATTGGGTTAGAGCAACTCCAAGAGTACCTCAAAAAATTCTTCCCCCAAACTATGTATTGGAGGTTCTCCAAAAAAAATTTCCCCCAAAAATATATCAATCCACAGCAGATCGCTAATAAATTGTCCCCAATATTTCAAAACAGGCCACGTCATTATATTGGGCCCATCAGAAGGGACACGCGGGCGTGCGGGAATTAGGATTGGGGAGGAACGCCAACGCTAAAATATACGCGGTGGCAGGCTGTTTTTTAGCGTCGCTAAAAAATTGAGGAAGGTTTGGGTGGACTGTTGGAGTTTATTTTTTCTCTTTTTCTCCCTTAAAAGTATATTGGGAGTAAGATCAGCAGTCTTTTGGAGTTGCTCTCTTGCATATATATATATATATATATATATATATATATATATATATATAATTTGGCAAACCTAGGGTCTTAATTATAATTACGTTATTTTTAATATTAAAAAAATTCCCTTTTCTCCCATAGAAAACAGCGGGAGGTTTAATTAACGGGTATATTGTAAGGTCGAATTAAATATGATCTTTTGGCTTGGAAGTTCTACGAGATGGTGCGTCTACAGTATGTGCATGGGAAACAAAAGTACGTGGTGCGCATCATATCGTTGTGTCCTTGTGCATGCATCGAATAGCAAGGACCATGTGCAGGAGAGTCTCTACGTCCATGCACCGAATGAACAAATCCATAGCACTCTTTAAAAAAAATCATTGCACTCAAATTAAATAAGAGAGGGCGTGTATATGATAAAATAAAACAATGCACGCTTACTAGTGATGAAATAAACGAGCCAATGTGGCAAAGTTGTGCAAATAAAGCACACATAAAACACTGTTTTGTCGGATAAATTCAAAAGCAATGACAATGCAATCATGTAGCTTATACACATAAAAAGACTCTATATGTAGTACCCTTGAAACATATTTTATGACGAATTGAATGGAACTAATTATATATTAATGATTTTTCTATAAATTTGGTTAAAATTAGATAAGTTTTATTTAAAACAAAGCTAGGAATTATTATTTGAAAATGAGGGAGTACAGTGGTGACGGATGTGCAAGGGAGAACTTGTCTTCGGACTTGTGCCACTATGGAATGTCCATTTCTCACTCACATAGTTCTTTGTCATGGACCAAACTGCATGTCCCACAGTTCTTTGTTTAAATTTTCGTGCATCGACGCAAGTACAATGAAACCGAGCTACCTTAACAAAGGAGCTCCATACCCGACGAGGAGAGGCCAGCTAGTTTCCTTGCATGCAGTTCGTCGCGCTACACAGCAAGCAATGCAAGGATCCAAGCCGGCAAGCGGCAAGCAGGATCTGAATTGATCTCTGCTCGTATCCCGTGATCCCATCTCATGCTGCCATGCACATGACGATGACGTACCATCTTCCAGTCCGGATTATGTCAGGCATGAGCGAAGGTTTTGGCCTTTCGCCTCCTATAATCTTTTCTCATCTTCTATTCTCCGTACACTCCATGGCAGTTCTGTTTCCTTCTTCTATCTTCTTTGGGTCTCTTGCCGCTGATGGATGCCATGCCACTATATTTGTTTGCCATTTGTTCCAGCAGTGAGTGACCTGACCGATCGACCTCGTCGTTCGCCGGCGATGGACGAGGAAGAGATCATGAAGAAGATACGGGCGCTGGAGGAGGGCCATGCGGAGCTCAGGCGAGAGGTGTCCAAGCTCCACCAGCAACTGCAGACGGAGCGCCGCGGCGGCGCGCAGTGCCAGCAGCTCGCCGTCCCTTCGCCGCGCCGCCGCCCAGCCGGGCTGTCCCGCCGGCACCACTCGATGGTCATGGAGTCGCTGGGGCAGGCCGTGCACGTCCTCGACCTCCATGGGAAGATCCTCTACTGGTAATTAAGCTTCCTAGCTACCGATCGATGCGTCTCGCGATCACACACGATGATTCTCGACATGAACTTGATCAAAGTTTGGTCGATTCTCTTCTATGTCACCTAGCAGGAGCCGGAACGCCGAGCATCTGTACGGCTATGCTTCAGCAGAAGCGGTTGGTCAGGACATCACGAGACTGATCGTCCATCCTGATGACATCCCTGCGTTGAACAGCATCATCAGGAACATATTCAAGGGGAAATGCTGGAGGGGCAACTTCCCTGTGAAGAAGAAGTCAGGGGAGAGGTTCTTCGTGGTCGCCGACGCCACTCCTCTGCACGACGACGACGACGATGGCAGCTTGATGGGCCTCGTCTGTCTCTCAGAAGACACACAGACATTGAAGGAGCTAATCGGTCCTTCAAACTCAGAAGGGCATTGACATGGCAAGCAGCATATTACTTTTTTTTTAACGAACCAGGCAGAAGAGTTGCCGATTATATTAAAAAGAAGAAGAAATTCAGATTGGGCAAGCAACATATTAATATTACTGATGAGGAGAAGATTCGATGGCTTATAATTAATTGCTTAAGAAATTAAAGAAGGTTCTCTGGTTAAACAGAGATTAAGTTCAGATTGAAATATTCTTTTCTGGTTTTCTTCTTAAGCTACGTCATAGTGTATTTTTTTAGAATAGCAATACATGTTTCAGAGGTTGTATTACAAGTAGGGCTCTAGCCAAGCAGAGTTTATGTAACCATGTTGTATGGATTGGACAATGCAGACACAGAGTTAACGCATTCTTTTTTGACAGACAAGAACTTTGAAAGGCTTAAGTTTAAAACATGAGACGGCTGGGTGACAACTCACAAGCTGGTTACAACAGGCGCAGCCAAACGTATACGTTAGGCCCTGCCTGAGTGTTAAGTTCAACATGTAAAGGCTCAAATTTTGCATTATAATCTGCTGAAGATGATGAAGTAAGGAACACACCATGAACAGACGACATACCACTTGTTGTATCAGGACTGCTTTTAAATCCATTTTCGTTTTCAATACACGGCGTGTCAAAGTGAGTGCAGCAAAACCACCAGCGCATGATGATCCATCGAACCTGTCCCCTGCTCCTTCTTGTTCTTCCTTCTCTGTTCCTACATTTTTTTTCTTAAAGAAAGCAAGCACAATGATGTAACATGTAATAACCATTGAGTTTCATGAGTTCTACTGCCATCTAGTACCTAACCTACTAGAAATTGACTAAAACACTGGCATCAACTGGAACATCTAGTCACGCAAAGAAGGGGGGAAAATCGAGGACTCCAATCATCTCCTCAATTGCAAGCTTAAGAACCCCCAACAACAACAACAAAAACCAACCGAATGCCAAGGCACACATTTTCAGCAGGAACGAACAGCAACACACCCCATGGCGCCCTGAGCAATGAATCGAAATCCCACCATCGACCAAGGCTGCAGCCTGCAGACTGGCTGGCTTCGTCTGAGGCAAGAAGGAATGAGCAGAGCAGAGGAGGGTGGTGGCTGTGACTGAGATGGGGGTCAGGGCAGGCAGACGAAATAATTTCTCGCCGTTTGGGCTGGGCGGCGGAGTGGCCTTTTCCGGCCCGCTGTCCGTCAGACAGGAGGAACCAACCGAGCGAACGCCGCCGGCGACGAGGCCCCGTCCGCCCGCGCGCGCCCCGAGCTGCTTCCCCTCCTCGGAGTCAATAATGGCGAGCCACACCTTCGCCTCCACCTCCTCGGCGCCGCCGAGACCCGTCGTGCTCCTGCGTGCACTCCTCCATCTCCGCCCCGACGCGCATGCCCCGCGCCGCCATCAGGAACACTTTGTTCATGAGTTCATCAGCTGCTCTGCGCGCAGCGGCTAGCACAGCATAGGGACGCCCTCAGTGATGGCCTCGAGCGCGGAGTTCCACCCGCAGCGCGTCACGAACGCGGCGGACAACGGGTGCTGGAGGATGTCCGCTGCCTGCGGCGCCCATGATCTCAAATTCTCACGACGACGAGGTCACGGTCCTTGGTCTGCTGTGGGTGCAGGAACACCTCCGGCAGCAGCGCGTCGAGGTCATGGTCACCGGTGCCGGCCGGCGGCGTGCGGATGGCCCAGAGGATGAGAGGAACCGGTGCCCAGACTTGTCCAAGCCCGCGGCGATCTCCTTGAGCTACTCCGCGCCGGGTGCGCGCCCCTGCTCCCGAAACAGAGGAAGACGACGCTGCGCTCCGGCCTCCGGCCGCGCGTCGAGCCACGCCAGGCGGCCCGAACGTGTTCACCAGGTGTCCAGGACACCCCTGGTGCCCGTGCAGCGCGCCCAGACGTCCGCCATGGCCCTGCACCGCTCGTCCTCCGGGTGCTCCTCCAGCAGGCTCACGTTCACTGGGGGTCCAAACAAGCCATCTCCAAAAAAATATCTGCAAAAATTCGCCAGCGCAGTCAGTGCAGGGCCTCGCCAAGTCGCCATCATCCAAAGTTCCAGTCTAGGAGATTCACAAGAAGCAGCAGTAGAATTAGGGAAAAAAACACAATTGGCGCGTTGGTCGCTGTCTGAAACTGCTACTGTCCTCCCTGTGACGCCTTGGCTTGAATCCAATCAGCATTTTGTGGCCTTGGAGTGCATCGATCCATGCTCCAAGTCTCCAGCTCTGTGGTTCCTTCCATCCATGTGCTTGTGAGTGTGAGTAGGGACTACTGCCATACACGTTCAGACGTTCTTGGTGAAGGAAAAACTCCATGACAAACCCGACGACCTGTGGAAGAAGGAGATGAGCTTGTGTTGGAGCAGAGTGCGCGCGCTTTTCTGTCAGTGTGGAAGAAGCTGCTGACTTCTGAGCATGACATAACAGAGGAAAGTGCAATTATTATACACAATGCTTCTTCAACTTTTTTCAGTCTAAAAAGCACGGAGACACGTCGTTTGTGGAGGATGATCTTAGCTTTGTGGCGGTGGGGCATGATCGAGTGACTTTTGGCCTTGAGAAAGCTATGCTACTAAAGCAATATTTGCAGGGTCAAAGTCTCAAAAAGGAGCATCTTGCCACACGTCTGCCTCAGAGTCTCAACTCTCCAATCCCAGTCATGAAAGCAAGAGTGCAAGACTACACCATCCGTTCGTTTTCACTAGAGGAAAAGCTACTGGGTTTGGTCTTTCTTCCCGACCGGAAAAGGTACGGTCTGCGTGAAGTTGAACGCACAGTGAAGAAAAAAGGAGAATACACCCATGTTTGAGTAATTTTTGACGGCTGATATTTTACCAACGAACACCTTCAAGCATAAGGATTCAGGCTGTTAAGGTGCATAGCCAGTCAACCAAACAAGTGCATCTTGCGTTGGGAACTTAGGGTATATTTGGTTGTGCATTCAACCTGCCTGCCTTGCTTTGCCAAACGAGTCTCCGGTCGGTCGCGGAGAGAGCTCAGCTGCTTCAGGACCCGAAGCGATACGGAACCAAACACGGTGATCTGCTCTGATTTTCGTACGAAAAAGACGAGCACCGCGAGCCAGCGGAACCAAACACGCCCTTAAATACCCAACCAAACATGCTCTATATCTCATAAAAAAGTATGTCCACAAATGGTTTTTAATAACGAACTAAATATTGTAAAAATATTAGTGGTCAAAGTTTTAAAATGGAAGATTATACCAAATTTGTCAAATCATTGTTCGAACTTTTTTTTGTCAAATTACCTGAAATCATAACAAATTGCTAAATGGGCAAAAATGCCGGGACAGGGATACCCTAGTCTCCGAGACGTGGAAGCGTCAAGCTCTGTCACCAACCCTCCGATATGGATGCGTTTAATAAAGATGCCCCGCGCCGCGCCAACCCCATGTCGCCTCACCATCCCCTGCCCCTCCTCTTGTTCGCAAGCGCGCCCCCCGGGCCCCGGCTGGCTGGCTGTTAGGCTTGGCAGCTTGTTCGCCTCCCACAGCCGCACGCGCACCACGCGGAGTGAAGCTGCGCGCGGTTGCAGGGGCGCCGGCGCGGGACAGAGAAGGCGCGCGCGGGGTATAGCAAGGGCGAGCTGCTGATCATCAAGTGATCAATGGCGCCGCCGCCTGCGGATGAGGGCGGCGCCGGCACAGGTGGCCGGTGCGGCGGCGGCGCGCGGTGGGTGCTGGTGGGCCTGGCGCTGGGGCAGTTCGTCTCGCTGCTCATCACCTCCACCGGCTTCGCCTCCTCCGAGCTCGCCCGCCGAGGTGCGTACCCTCCGTACCACACTAGATTGGTTTGCTTGAAAAAAAAGTTTGGATTTTTTATCGCGCTTTTTTGAGTTTTGACTCTTCCTGCGGTGCGGCGATCGAGCACGGCATCATTTGCCGCCTTGCGTGCGTTCTTGACTCGCGCCGCTTTTGCTCGACAGAGAATACCGATTTTTGTGGCCTTTGGATTTAACAACATCAGGCTTGCCTTTCCAGTACTCACGCAGCATCTGATGTGCTCTTCTCTGCTAATCTGTTTTTAATTTGATCCCTACTACTCTTCAAGAATCATTAGGGTAAAAAGTTCAGTTTTTGCTTCAGTTCGGATGCATTTCAATCTTTTTCAGAGTGGTTCTCGAGATACTTCCTAGTTGGCTGACAGGCTCTGCAACATATTTAACTTAATTTCAGGTGTCAACGCGCCAACATCGCAGTCGCTCCTGAACTACATCCTCCTCGCCCTCGTCTACGGCAGCGTCCTCCTCTACCGCAGGCAGCCACTCACGGTATGCTTCTTGCATCCTTTACGTCAGAAAATGAACTGTCAGGTCAGAAAGTTCATTCATGCACGGAAAATAAAATGTTCAGTGACGTAAAGGACCTGTAGATTCCTGTTCTTGGCCATTTGCGGCTGGCTTCTCCAGCACATGGCCAGCCTTTTATTTTGACCAGTTGGTGGCATTGTTTGGATTGCTGTCCTCCTCCCTGCACCGTTGAAGCTTGCCGCCTACAGGGTTTGACATATCCTATCTTATCGCTGCCTGCATGCCTCTTTATCATCTACGGCGCAGGACACGAGCACAGCAGGACTGATGCCTATTCTGATTCTGTTTCCCCCTTATTAGGAGCTGTCACCAAACACTCAATAGTTAAATGAAATTGGCACAACACAAACCCATGCTGCTGGTTCATGAAAAAGTTACAATTCTGTTTTTATTTAGGTAGAGCTTGGTTAGGCTGTTTTCTTTTGGTGGGCACAAAGTACATAATGTCAAAATTCTACTCATTCCTTTTAGCTGAATTCTACCCTTTTTCGAAACCTTTGTTTTTTTTTTGTGCAGATAAAATGGTACTATTATTTGATCCTTGGAATAATCGACGTGGAAGCTAATTATATCGGTATGTAGGTACATGGCAAAAATTAAGACGTTGCCGTTTCTGTTGGTTCTATCATTTGAATTGTTTTTTTTTGTTTGTTCCTGCAGTTGTGAAGTCATACCAGTACACATCTTTGACAAGCGTGATGCTGCTGGACTGCTGGTCGATTCCATGTGTCATTGTTCTTACTTGGATATTTCTCAAGACCAAGTACGGGCTCAGGAAGTTCTTTGGCGTGGGAGTTTGTGTGGCTGGCCTTATACTGGTTGTATTTTCAGATGTCCATGCCTCTGACCGAGCTAGTAAGAATATGCTTCTCCCAAGCTATTTTGAGTCCCATTCAATATAACAATATATAGATTTTCTTTCAGCAAATAGTTTCATAAACTCTGTCCTGGACATAGTAAAATTGTTCGATTTTTGTCCTTAAAATTCAAGAGCATAACATCTATTACGTTCTGAAATGCCTCGCAGAAGGACCTAACCCTCTCAAGGGTGATTTGCTTGTCATTCTTGGTTCCATGCTTTATGCTTGCAGTAATGTTACCGAGGTAACCAGCAACTCTTGAGAACCCTTAACAGATCACTTCATTTTACTTGCATGGAACAATTTTGTTTTCAGTTGGCTGTATTGTAAAATCAACCTTGCTGAAAGCATGTGCCAATTTTCTTACTGAAATTTCAGGAGTATGTGATCAAGAAAAGCAACAGGGTGGAGTTGATGGCAATGCTTGGGCTTTTTGGAGCAATTGTTGGTGGTATACAAATGTATCCTTGGGAAATAATCCATCTTTGTATCTTGGATCATATTCTATACTCTCCTCCCGTCCAAAGAAATTTCTATATTGTTCTTTCCTTGACATTGCTACAGAAGTATACTCGAGAGAAAAGAACTTCATTCGGTTACATGGAATGCTGGTGCTGTAAGTATCTGTTCCCATCCTTCCCAGCGCTTGTACAAATGGCAACCATACTTCTTGAGCAGTAGTAGCCCCTTTAGCCTTTGTAGAACACATTAATGTCAAACATTCTGATTTAGGTCTTAAAACTCTGTCTGGTATAAATTCTAGACTAGTTTTCTTCTACTATTATCTGGAGAATTTATGATCCTTTCTCATGAGCCTTTCTATTGTTTCAGGTGCTCCCTTTTCTAGGATTCGCGGTAGCCATGTTCCTGTTCTACTCAACTGTGCCCACAGTATTGAAGGTGCTGCAGGATTGCTGAGCTTTAACTGATGGTCCTAATTACTAGCATGTTTTTTTAAGAATTTCTGACGAGCTTGCAAATCTCTGTTCCCTTGCATGCCACAGATATGTGGAGCAACCATGCTGAACCTCTCGCTCCTAACTTCGGACATGTGGGCTGTTCTGATCCGCATCTTTGCTTACCATGAGAAGGTCTGTCCAATGCATTCCACTATGTGTTCAGACTTCCTGGCAGCAAAACTTATTTATGAGCAATACTTGAACTGTCAAAAAATGTACTCATGGGGCATGTTTACGCATGGCCAGGTCGACTGGATCTACTTCGTTGCTTTTGCCTGCACGGCGGCTGGCATCATCATCTATTCATACAAGTATGTCTCCTTTCCACCATGGTTTCAGCTATGGACGCATCCTGGTACACCTACAACATGGTTCTTGATCACTACTGAGACTGAGACATCTGGTATTCTGGTTGCATGCAGGGACTCCAAGGAAGCAGAGGAGACAGCACAGGTCGCTGGGGCCAGCTATGAGCAGGGCAAGGAGGGGGATGAAGAGGCTGGAGCGCACAACTCCGGTGAGGGCAGTGGCAGCTCGGTCCATAGCAAGGAAGTACCATCAGCTGCAGGGACATCCAGGAGGTTACTAGGTTAGCTGTGAGTTGTAGCACGCCTTGAATGGCGAATGCATATGGCACCGGGCGAATAGAAAGAGCCTGAGAGAGTGTAGGCTTGAGAGCAGCAAATGTATCAGAAACAATTTGACAAAGTGTAGCAGGACTTACTTTAGACTTGACAGAAGTGGTGGAATTTCCATAAACGAAGAACACCAACTGTCAGAAGTTTAGGCTGAGGCATTGCCGATTCTTCAAACTTAACTTGAAGATTTGACCTTATATAGCTCACCAATTTCCAGCACCGGCAGATTTACCAAATTCCTGCTATGAGAATGAGTATACTTCACAGTTAACTGGCCTGTCCAGAGAAAAATAGAGGTCAGATTTGGTAGTTTTCTGATGATTTCTACAGCATCTTACTCAGTGCATTGTTATGTCAACATGACTAGACTGCTGACAAAGTTCTCCACATTCACTAGAGTGCTTCACAAACTATTTGGGTAACTTGCTTAGACCCTAGAGCTATAGAGCTGAAGGATCTCAATGTGCTCCAGAGGTGACATACCATCCAAACAGCCATCTAACCCATCCTTGACCTCAGCACACATTGATAACGAGTGTATTGTCTGAGTTGAAGATGGCAAACTCAAGTTCCTCGGAATCACGCACTTCTGTTAATGCAAATAACATCTGGCCACAATTGGGTAAGCTTCTCGATCTCCTTCAGCATGAGCTTAGCTCGTGCAATTGGGTATGCAGCAGGGCCTTCAGTCTCCCAATCTCTTTTTGGCACTTTAATACCACAAAGATTCAACTGTCTTAACCAAATAGTGACCATAAGGCAGAAATGCAACCAGCATCTTCAATTACAACTCTTCTCTTCACAAAGAGTTCCTTTTGCTTGATCAGAGCTTGAAAATCATCAGAGGGTACTGCATGGAAGCTTTGGAATGGTTGATGGCAGCCTTGTCAGTGTTCGAGCTTTGACATGTTTCCAGGAAGAAGAATCTTCAGACCATATGTGTTTTCTAAATCCAGAACTTGAAGCAACCCCACCTTAGAAATCAATAATGGTTTCCACTTCCAAACACTGTCAAGGATCTTATGTGGGACAGATGTACTATATTTTCCAAGGCATTACTCTTCTTCTGCTACCTGCTCCAGCCAGTGATCCCAGGGAGATGGCACACTTCACTTTTGGTAACTTTAGGCTTCTTTTGCAAGTACCACCTACAGTGTTAATAACTTGAGTAAGCACAGCGTGCTTCTATATGATCAGTGCTGCTTGCTCAATGCTCAGACAAGTAGTTGCCACGCAAAATCAACTTATACTGCAAGATACATGAAATTGTCTAAATCACCTGAAAGAGGAGCTATCATTGCTCAAACAATTTCCTTTTTTAGGGGCAAAAAAAATAGGAACTGAAAATGGTTTAAGCTAAAGGGAAAAAAGAAATCCAAATCATGACACATGCTTCAGAGTTACCAAATATTTCAACAAAATATTAATTTACTATAGACCCTTTTCCAAATAATTTCGCTTTATCTTAGATCAATCATATGCTACATTTCATAGGATATCCATGTGAAACTTAGATAATCGATCCTAAGTGCTGATACCAAAATAAATATGGAAAACAATTCAAGTAGATTTGGTAAAACTTAATTATAGGTCCTTGTTGGGCATCTAACAATCTAGCTGTGGCACAAAGAAATGGCTCTTTTATTCGTTCACAGTAAAAAACTCCTTAGCAACCATGATCTCTGGGGCTAAAGGAATACACTCACTTTTTCTCAATTACATTCTGTATTCTACGATCATTTAGTGATTCATGGATATCAAAATCCCTTTTAAGTTACTGAGAAGAGTCTCTCAGCTCCAAACAGCCAACGAGGTAGCCTTTCAGGTTTAGAATTAAGACGTAAAGCCTTGTATTATTCTCCTCGCCTCCAAACACGTCACTGAGGTTACCAGAATTTTTTTTGCGGTTCAAACACAAGATGAGAACGTTTTTGGTCTATCTGGGGTGCAAATGTGATACAATAGCCTGTAACTTTGATCAGGGCATTACCACTAGTAGATTGATAGGGAAAAAAATTGGGTGTTCACTTGAACCCCCATGACACTCCAAGCTATGCCCCTGCTCCTTTTCAACCCTTCAACTGGTTAAAATGCAGCAAAATGACTCATCAAGTCATCATTGTTATCTAGGTACTGTTGTCCCACTATCATCCTATACAGGATAGACTGCCTTTTTCACTGCTTTCTACACCGGACAGCAAAGATTGGCATCTATCATAGAAACCGGACGGCAAAGATTGGCATCTATCTAGCTTTCAAAAAAAAAAAAAAAAAGATCGGCATCTGTCATAGTCATTTGACAGTGAGCTAACACCAGAAACCATGAAGCACGGCCCAGAAAAACAACTCTTCGGCATGCCTACACCGCATCATAATGACAGAGACACCCTGAAGTCAATTGTCCTAAGCATAGCCTTTATTGGGGATAGATCAACAATGACGCCCATCAAAACATACCTGAAAGCTGAACAGGTGGACATTCAAAATCGATCATTTGATCATCATGTCGACATTGCACAATGAAGCATAGCATGGAAACAAAAATTTGTTTCTAGCTTGCAAAGTGGGTACTCTAGGAGTCACAATTATTACATATTTTCAAGGAAAGGACGTTTCCACGTTTCCATCAAATAAGCTAGTTGAGCAAATGCGCTGTGTTCTACATTCTGCAATTCCCTGAAATACCTGAGCATTCGTAGAGGAAATGCAACTGCAGCCTAAAAACTCTACATTGCTATGTAACCAGATCCAGATCCAAACAACATCTGTGGCAGCGGCACCAACTATCTCCACCAAATTGAATGCAGAAGTTGCAGTATTTACCTCAGCTTCTGAAGGAGCTCCATGGCGTGCTCCCAGACGGCAGCGGCGCCAGCCGCAACATTGAACTTTGAGGCAGCTCCCGAGGAGGACGACAGCGTGGTGGTCGGGTATGCAGGGCTTGACGAAGGCGCGATCGGTCACCGCTGTGGCCACTGCGTCATTTTCGGAGCCTCGAGAACCTTACCCAATCCCGGCCGCCGGCCGCCACCGGAGGGCGCGGGGCATGGAGGCGGAGGGAGGGGACTGAGGCTAGGAGTGGGAGCACGAGCACAACCACGAATATTGCTTGGCGCAACTACGGGTTCCTCCTGCGCCACCCGCCGCCGCTTGCCGGCAGGTACAGGTCGCCGGCGGTGGACGGGAGGGGACTGCGGACCGTCACGAAGGGGAGAAAGGCACGATGTAGGGACGAAAACGGACGGACAAAATACCGTTCCCGCCCGCCCGCTTTTCTGTATTTGTCCCGTATTTTTAGCTATGCGAAAATAGGATGGGATACGGTTGAGGATACCACGTCCGTATTTGTTTTAAACCCGTTTCTAATTTATCGGGATAGGCCCCATTGCCCCTCAGGTCTTAGGTGTTCGGACCAAGGGGCGAGGAGTGACCGAGCGAGGACGTAAAAACGTCGCCGGCGCTGGAGAAGCTATGCTTGGGCTTGGGCTGGTTGTTGCCAGCACTCCCGCCGAACTAGTACTACTACTGCCTTGTAGTCTTTACTTTTAAATGAAACTGCCTTGTAGTCTTGATTTTAAATGCAACAGATCAAACGATAAACAACAAATTTTTGTGTCATATATCCTGTGCCTACTGGAATTTGGAAACAATAGCGGCAGGGACATGAATGTAGTTTTGAATAGACATGAGAAGAAACTAGAACAGTATTACCTGGACAAGTACTTTTTTAAAAAAAATATATATTAGGACAATACAGCTCAGGGTACAAAGAAACAAACTTTTGTTTCATTTCTCATATGATCTTCTGCGATTTGGAAGAAAAAACCATTGATGATAACAAGCATGACAACCAACAGCGACAGACGAGAAAGGTGGATTGTCAATGCAGACCTGTTTGGATCATTCAGTAGCCAATCTTCAGTTCAGACCTGTTTGGATTGTCAGCAAGGTGGGTAAAAATTGTTCCATGAATGGCCGGTCCTTCTAAAAAAATTGGTCCAAGTAAAGGTCCATATCCCACTAGTATTTCCGCTCCGCTGCAATACAAACCATTAAGCAGGACTTCCTTGAGACTCGACAGGAACAGAATTTCAGTAAACCAAGAGGAGTCTGTAAGACTGTAACTCACTAACAGTTAATCATCAGAATTCAAAAGCTTGAGGTGAGGCATTGCTAATTTCTTTAACTTGGTGATTTGACATTGTATAGGCCCCCAATTGGAGCACTGTTGGATGCATCTTTGGCCTCGAAATGCAATGATAAGGACCACAAGTGTCTGTGGTTTGCGATGGCAGACTCAAAAACCTTGCAGACTTGCAGTTATTCTTGTCAATGCCAGTAATTCCTAGCTTGTGCAATTGAGTAATTCGATCTCCTTCAGCATGGTCTTACCTCGTGCAATATTGACAACATTCAGTCTACCAATCACTCTTGGCACTTTAACACCACGTGTCCAACCCTCCTAACGAATCAGTGACCGTAAGACACAGAAATGCATCCAACATCTTCAAATCCAACTCTCTTCCTTCGTAAATACTCCCTCCATCCCAAATTACTATTCGTTTTGACTTTTCTAGATGCATAGCTTTTTCTATGTATCTAGATATAATATATATTTAGGTGCATAACAAAAGCCATGTACTTAGAAAAACCAAAACGAATAGTAATTTGGGACGGAGGGAGCAGTTCATTTGCTTGAGCAGAGTTTGAAAACCATTGAAGTCAGGCATACTAATACGCTGCCATCCTCATCACATTCTGGGACACCGACCTTGTTCTCATGGTATTTCCAACTGTTGTTGGACAATCATCCTATACAGGATAGGCGCAGCTTTTTTCACTACCAGACAGCAAAGATCGTAAAAATGAGCTGCCACCAGAAAACACGCAGCACGACCCGGAGAAACAGGTCTTCCACCCTGAGAAGAGAATTGTCCTCACTCACCAGTACCCATAGCCTGTATTGGGATAGATCATCCCTGTCACCCATTGAAACATACTGAAAGCAAACAAGTGACAGTTAAAATCGATCGTTCGATCATCATCTCCACATTGCACGATGAGTACAGAAATCCATGAAGCACAACGTGAAAGCGAAAAATTGTTAACTACAACCTGGCAATCACAGTGGGCATTCCAGGAGTGTCACAACTACTAAATACTGCAATTTGCTTACTTCCGCAAAGATTTTTACCCCATATTTCAAGAAACCATCCCAGTTGAGTGAATGCACAGTGATATGGAATTCTAAAAAATAGCTGAGCATCATGCCTTTGCCTGAACTTGGGGCAGCTCCGGAGGACGACAGCTTAGTGGTTGAGCACGGGGCACGGCGAGAGTGGATCGATCAGCGCGGAGGTCACTGAGTCCTTCCGGACCACAGGAACCTCCCACCCTCGAACCCCCTCGAGACCCTGTACCCAGCTGGCCGCTGCAAATGGAGGCAAAGAATGGGGGCAGGAGGGCGCGAATCATGGAGGCGGAGGAGAGGAGAGAAGCCGCGATGAGCGCGAGGACAGCCACGAAGACCCAAACTGCAACCAGGGGCTCCGCCTGTGGCACCGGCGTGTCTAGCCGGCCGGTCCATGTCGCCGGCGGCGGACGGGAGTGGACAGGGATGGCCACGAAGCGGAGCAGGCACTGACAAGGGACTGCTTTGTAAAATTAATGGTCCCGGATAGGGGGTTTTATGTAAAAAGTTGTAGGGGGTTTATGCAATAATAATAGGATCGCGTCCCACCCGGCGGCCGGCGGCGACGGCAAGACCTCGGGAGCCCCGCCGGCGGTAGGCAACGGCGGAGGCCCCCAAGGGCGCCACGGCTCCGTCACCGGCATCCGAGGAGGAGAGGATGGAGGCGATCTGATTCGGCATTCACTGCTCCTCTGGACGGATGAGATTCTGCCCAAAATTTCATGGAAGTCTTCTTCTGATTTGGCAGACGCAGAATTCCGGTAAATGAACCATTGTTGGTTCTTCAAACTTGACTGTTGGTGACCAATTTCTAACACCACTGGACTAGGACTTTGTAACAGCATCTTGCTCCGAAGAATCAACTTCACCGGACCTTTTTTAACATAAATGGCAAGAGCTCTGCCTTTTCAACTAGGAAGGAAAAGAGAATTTTAAGATACAACGTCTCCTAGATCGTGAACCTGCAATATGTAGTCAAGGATTGGCTCTGCCACCCAACAGCCCTTACACTATGATTACAATTACACTATCTTAGGTGATCACCTAAAAAGCCTTGTATACTCCTCTAGATTTTTTTTAATGCAGGTTGCTATTTGCTGAGCTGTTAAGAACTTTTGATCGAAAATTCTTCGATTTCGTTCGTTCCAAATATTCCACATGGTGTAGATCTATTAAAGTGTCGTCTTTTATATTTTGGTACGGATCGAACCGCCTTCTCCCACCATTTACCAATATTATCAAATTGCACCGGACTCTGAAGCTCCCTGATCCATCTGGGTAACTTGCCTAGCATACAGCTTTAGGCTCCGAAGGTATTCTGGAGGTGACATGCCAACCAACCCATTCTTGCTGCCCTTGGCACACTGAAGATGGCTGACCATTGCGCTTGCACCAACACCTCAGCGTCAGGAGCATCACCACCAGACGACAGTCTGCTCTGAAGAATAACTGCAGGAACCTGATGAGATTCAAATAAAAATCAGGAACTTGTGAAGTCACCTGATGGTCAGCAGGAACGGCTTTCTTCGACTAGGACATGTGAAAAAACTGGGTGTACTGCTGAAGAAACAGGCAATTGCAGCTTGTGACAGACCCAATCCTTGTCAATGATCTCGAAAGAGCCGGAAATTTTCAAGGCGAATCGCCTCAGGTGCAAGGGACGACTGGACCTAAGGCTGAATCTTCAAGAAAACCGTGTCACCAATGTTGAATTGCACCTCTGAGCGGTGGGCGTGGTGCTTGTCAGCTTGGCGTTTCATCGGTTCTTGAGCACGAGACGTGTGTTGTTTTTATCACATTCTGCATCAGCTCCCTCTCATGTAACCACTTTTGCAACTATAAAGCTGGACAAGCATCAGCAGGAGAAATACCAAAATTTCTTGGAGCTGCATGGCCATAGAGAACTCAGCTTGTGTTTTACCAAAAACTCAGCGAGATTCAACCACTGCAGCCACTGCTTGGGCTCGCCAGATGTGCCTGCGGCCGGGGGTTTGGACAGAATGCCGGAGAGCTGGCCTTGGAGCCTGCCTTTTGCCGATCATTTTGTACATTATTCGCGATGCATGAATCTTTGAATTTTCTTGCTTGAATCAAATAAGAGATATATTACCTTTTGTGCTGCTTCAAGATTCCAAGCTTCACAAGGAAGAAATTTATTATTCCCTCTATCCCAAAATAAAACTACGTTTAGCTTTTTCAAAAGTTAAATCTTTTTAACTATGATCAACAATATCACTAAAAATAATTTATTTCAAATGGAACATATTATAATAATTGGCTACTAACATTATTTTTATATTATTAGTTCTATGATTATTTTTTTATTCACGGTCAAAGTTGAAAATGTTTGACTTTGAAAAAATCTAAACGACGGAGGGAGTAGAACTTGACAAAAAACCTGAAGTTCGACCCCTGCATACAAATACTAATAGAAGCGAAACTGGAGATCAAACATGATGTTCACCCCCAAATCCGGATGTTTTTAGACTTGCTTTCTCAATGAGCTAATCCGTTGGCAGTGGAACTTTTGATCACATGTGTTACATCAAGCTAGATAGATCCGAAACCTCGATAAGGTCAGCACCATGAAATTCGTCCAGATAACAAAGCATTTCGACTTCAACGTCTGCTAGTGCTGGGGCATGAACATATATAACAGTGTTCATAATATAATCCCAATTTCTATCGTGAAAACAACAGAAATAAATAAAGGGGTACACAAGCCACCGTGAGAACATAACATAACAGGGCAGTAGTTCTAATAGCTGCCCCCTTGACTGTACCATGAATTCTTACACAGAACAAGGTAAAAATGCTGATACGGAGTATTAACCATCCGAGCAAAGCAAAGTCAACAGATGTGAAACATGATTGTACTGGAACCAAGAGCCTATTTTGTCTATATGAAGGCCATGGGGTTTAGAGGAAGACGTCCTTCTCGAGCAACTTGAGGACCTCGTCCTGGTTGTTGAGCTTGGCGACATCGATGGGCGTCTTCCCATCCATGTTTTGGAGCGTGCTGCAGTGCGTTGGAGACAGTCAAAGCAACGTTGAAGGCATCATGCTTTGGATAAGAAAGGAGAAGGGATGATTTAACTTACACAGCAGCACCATGCTTTAAGAGAAGATCGACACACTCCTTGCGCCCATAGCCAGCAGCATAGTGCAGAGGGGTGTTCTTGTTCTTGTCCAAAGCATCCACTGCGGCACCGGCCTCAAGAAGGACTTGGGCACACTTCAACTGAAATCCAAAACAAAAGTCACCAAATTCCTTATCATTACTATCAATGCTGATATCAAACAAGGAAACAAATCTGGTTCCTACTTTCCAAATGCATTTTTACCACCTCACATTCTAGATCGTATTATGCCTATGAAATCGCGACAAAAGGCATAAGGTGGCTTGTAGATTTTCGTATCCAGCATGAATACCATAAAATCAAAATGGTAATGGAAATACTAAGGACCACAAAATGCAATTACTCTAAACAGAAGGGTACTGAAAACTTGTGATACCAGAACAATTATCTCTAGATGAGAAGTGAACCATTACCAACTCCTAGGAAGTTATATGCCAGCTGTGTTTCAAAAATCGGCCTAGGCAGCTAATTAGTCCCAAGGTAAGTGTCTTGCTGCCTGATTACGGGGTAATCAGCATGTCTAGGCAAGTCCCCCCTAAGCAAAACCTAGGGAGCAACTAGGGGTTAGGGGCTAGTCTATTAAAATGATGTTTGCAAGTAAAAAATAACTAGGTGAAACCAACCAGTGAGACTCGGATCATGGTTGAACAGTAAATGGCATGCCCTTCAGCCCCTAAACAAGCTGATTATTTAAGAGCTTATTATCAAACAGCAATTAGCAATCTGCCCTAACTATCAAAGCACATAAGGTATTTGTATGCTACAGAACATCAAAAGCATATAAGTTTCTGAAAACTTCAGAAAAAAAGGATCTGAAAAGATTTTCATAGCTTAACTATACCTCCAAAAAAATCATGTGGTATAGTAATAAACAATTTAAAAGTGTTGGTACTTATCCACAAGTTTAATTATTATCACATTTGAATTACTCTCCGGAGACCCACATACCTCACCATACCCACATGCAAAATGTAAGGCCCTTCTTCCCTCGGAGTCTTCTTCGTCCTTGTCTGCTCCACCATCCAGTGCCTTCTTCAGACCCTATTCCATAGATAGATGTCAAAAAGGCAAAATTAGTACATCAGAACCCAATAGCAACATATGGGCAACTGTATTTATTGTGAAGATAAGTGACATTTTTCAGAATGAAACGAGCAACATTCAGGGTGGCAATTTCCCCCACGGGGGAAGCAGGGCGGGGCCCCGAAACATAACCAGGGCGGGGACAATTTTCCCCCCGCAGAGGCACCACGGCCCCCCGAAAACAACGATGGCCCGTAAAAATTTCCGGCCCAATGCTTCAGCCCATGTATATCTCACCCCTCCGGCCTTCTCACAAGTCACAACCCTAGCCTTATCCTGTTCTTTCCTTGCTCCCGCAGCTGCTAGCGGCGGCCGCCACCACCCACTCGTCTCTAACTCCAATCTCTTCCGTCCTCACTCTTGCAATCACGTGGAGCGCGGCGCGAGGCAAAGCAAGGGCCGGAGCCGGACGTCGGACTGCCAGAGGCCATGAGGAAGCTTGGACACTCGTCCCTCGGTGCCTTCGTTGCACATCTCGCGCGTGGGTCATCCGGCAATCAAGCTAAGTGCATCGGATGACGACAGACAATTAAGCCAATCGGATGCAGAGGTTAGTGTGCAAATTGAATATATTCGTCTAGTGAATTTGCTTAGCTAGGGATGTCGATGACTAGGGGTCAATTAGTCAAGAGTCCCTCATGTCTCAAGATACCAATGTATGCCAGTTCATCTTATTGAAAAAAATCATCATTATCATAGCTACAAGATTTATGTGTTCAAGCCAGTTCACCTCATTTGAGAACATCAACAAGATTATGATAGCTATTTTCCACTGGATCAATCATATCAAGTAGATATGTCAAACACCGAGTTTGTACTAATGGACATTGATAAAGTAGATATATAGTGTCACCAGCACAATATAAAACATATACAAGTCCAAAACATCTCAACTAAAAAATAAAAGTCAAATCAATATCTCCATTACCTTATCATCACCAACACTGGCTGTGTGATGAACAATGGATTCATCTTCATCCCCACCTTCCTCCTCAGCTTCTTCAGTACCAGAAGGTTCAGCAGAAGAACCAGCACCAAATGGGAAGCTACCTCCCATTGCCTGGCCAATCTTTTGAAGTGTATCAGGGTCGTTCCAGTACCTAGATGAGGAAAAACAGAAATGTGAAAAACAAGCTCTAAAAACATAACAGAAAGCACATCTATACCAGATATGACATACTTCATCATTGCAGCAGGACCCCCATTCTCTAACTCATCGAGAATTGACTTCATAGCTGGATCTTCCTTAATGCGGGACATACGCTCTTCCAGCTGCTCCTTGTGTGATGGACTACTAAAGGTTTCCAGCATACTGGACATAGCAGGATCCTGAGCCAAATAACTAAGAGATTTAGTGAACTGACAGCCAAATAAGTCTATGGAAACCAGGGCAGACCTCTGGGAAACAGAATGTGGTACCTGCATAAGAGCATTCCCCAGACGCTCAGCCATTGTCATAAACTGGGGGTTTTCCATGACCTTTTGCATTGTTTCCATGTATTGTTGAGGGTCCAATGGAGGCATTCCCTGTTCTCCTGTACTCTGAGCACCTTTCTGTAGCTGCTCAGCCATCTGGTTGAATGCAGGATCCCTTGCAATTTGATCTGCCATCTCCTTGATAGATGGATCCTGCACATAACAAGGGTAGCCTTTTAAGCAGCTTGCAAAGAGTACATGACATCAAATTTATGACGATGCAAGTTTAGGAAAGTGCAAGCATATGCAGATGGCAAAAACTACAATAATGCATTGATATACTGATTGAGTGCACATGCCAATCTTGCAGTCATTAGGAAATTCAGCATGTACTACAGATTGTTTATGGCCATAGAGGGGCATACATTTAGCAAACTTTGCATAGAAGCAAAATCGAAAGGATTCGAAAAGCCTGCTGGAGGAAGCCCTTGATGTTCGTTGGATGACCCTTCTGGTTTTGGACTTTTCTTCTCATCTGCAAAAGAAGGGGATCAGAACATAAACACTCATCACGTGGTAACTAACTATGACAGGAAAACAAAATGAAACAGCCATTGTAAGAAACTGTAAATGAATAGATTATCCATAGTTGAGTTAACAAACAATCAATGAGCTTCTTTCTTTTTCAAAACATAAGGAAACTGCCTATATCTTTCAAAAAGAAAAGTAATCTGGTCAAACACACCAAATATTGTGACAAAAGTTCCCAGCAATGTAAACTAATTGAGTAGAACTGGCCACGAATTTTCCTACTTCTGCTAATCAGTGGGCAGCCAGATGAAGTAAGAAATTCTCATCGAACAATTGCAGAAATATACTACGTTCCTATAAAATTAGTATCACTGACATCCCTTGCGTGCAGGGGTGGTAACGGACCTGAGGGTAGAACTGATCCCCCAAAATTATGGCAAATAAACTGCTACCAGTAGCACTAGTCCAGCGTAACGAACGCCCGAACACTGACATCGAGCTTGCACGGGCACCGAATCGAGCGGATTGGGTTAACACTCCACAACACAGGAAACAAATCCGCTATTGACCGGATGAAAATCGAAGCAAGCAACAGCTCCATCCCACCGAGGAGGGTTTGGATTTGAATCTCCCAGCAACTCCAAGATCCGAACAAACTAGAACGATCGAAGCAAGCGAGAGCTCACCAGCAGATCCAGGCGGATCCCCACTCGACGCCATCCCGGTAGAGCGGAGGGCGAGGGAGCCTAGTGCTAGCAGAGAGGAATCCGAGGCGTCTAGGCACCGGCGGAAGCTGGGCTGGCGGGCGTGCCCGGCCTCGGCGGAGTGGAGGCGGCTTGGGCGGCGCTAGTCGGCGGCGGTGGCGTGCGCTAGAGTACTCTGAGGAGAGGAAGCTGTCGCCTGGTGGACAGGAGGTGACGTGACGTAGCCGGGGTGTAGTGGGCCGGGTCGGCGCAGACTTCCCAGTCGGGCCGGCAGAAGACTTGGAGGCCCGTCGGCCTTGATGCTACGAAGGCCCATGTGCATGTCGGGCCCGTCGGTGGCATTGATTGCATCGCCTGTTTGGTCGCCTCCTCCTCCGGTCCGGCGGCTGCAATGGCGCCTCTCCCTCCCGGTCCCCGGCGCGCCGCCGCAGGGCTCAGGACCCGCCTGCGGCTGGCGCGAGCCGCCCGCCTCGCCCCATTGGCCGCCGGCGACGTGTGCCTCTTGCCGTTTCGAAACTGGCGGTGGGTGCTCTGCCCATCTCTCCAGCGACACCCCCGCCTCTGCCTCCGTCGATGAAAACATCGATGATTCGTTCCACGAAGGAAAGGTCCGTTTTTCTTTTTCCAGATGCAGAGAGAAAGTCTGATTCTTCATTCACTGCGGGCAGAAATATTCTAATTTTGAACTCCTTGTATGTGTGTACTTCCCTGTTCTTCGTCGATGAAAATATGTTTGATTTCGTTTCGTTTTGAATAATTGTACAGATCAAGATTGGCGGGGCAAAATGCTGCGGGATTCCTTGCTCCTGATACCAGGGCCCAGGGGACAAAGTTACCACGCCGGGCACAAGCAAAGCAAACCAAAGGTCTCATATTGCTCGGTATTCTTCCTCCCATTGGGCCAGCTCCTTTGGTGAAAGACAGGAAACTAAAGCAGCGTGGCCAGCGATTCTGCCTGCCGTATGAAAGCCGAAAGGAACGCGGAAATCTTGTTTGTTAATGTACGGGGAAGCGTGAGGGTGGTGTAGTAGTGCAGATCAATATTGACAGGGCATCCATCAAGATTGCAGGAGTACTTGTCTTTTGCATCTATCCTTTGAGTGTGGCCGAACGAGGCATAGGCGCAGAGCAGCGCAAAGAAATGGTCACCTTCAGAATCTATTCATTGAGTGTCCTGGCAAGCTCAGAGGAATGCATCTTTGTTCTTCTCGTCACCTCTAAGCAGAGGATAAGAATGGATTTAGCTCTCACCTGCAAACCAAAGGTATCTTCTCTTGCTTGCCTTGACATACACAGAATCAGCAAGTCCTGTATCATTGAAAGACTCCTGTCTTCAACATTTCATTTCAGAAGATCAATCTGTCCCTTGCACCTGCACATTGTCCTCAACCACTTTATCCACATATTCTTGACAAGCCACAGTGAGTGCGCGTGTGAGCGAGAAAGGTGGTGATGGAAGCTACAGGGTTGAGCTTGGGCAAGTCTGTGCTGGATGGAGCACTTGGCTATGCCAAATCTGCTGCTGCAGAGGAGGTGGCCTTGCAGCTCGGCATCCAGCGCGATCATGCTTTCATCAGGGACGAGCTCGCGATGATGCAGGCTTTCCTGAGGGCCGCGCATGGTGAGAGATATGACCATGAGGTGCTCATGACCTGGGTGAAGCAAGTCCGTGATGTGGCCTACGATGCGGAGGACTGCCTTCAAGATTTTTCCATCCATCTCAAGAAGCCATCTTGGTGGCGCCTTCCTAGCACGTTGCTAGAGCGACACCGCATCGCCAAGCAGATGAAGGAGTTGAGGGCCAGAGTTGAGGATGTGAGCCAGAGGAACCTGCGCTACCAGCTCATCAAGAGGGGTGGTTCCAAGCCTGATACCACCGCTGGGCTATCCAGCAATAAAGCTGCAGCAATATTTGGCATCGATGAAGCACGGCGTGCTGCGAAGCATGACAAACCAAAAGAGGATCTTGTTGACCTCATCAACCAGGAGGGCAAGGATCTTAGAGTTATCGCAGTATGGGGAACCAGTGGTGATCTTGGGCAGACAACCATTGTCAACATGGCTTACGAGAATCCAGTTATCAAAAAGAAGTTTCCATGCCGAGCATGGGTTAGGGTCTTTCATCCATTCAATCTGAATGACTTCGTCCAAAGCTTAGTGAAGCAGTTTCGATCTGCCATGGGGATTGATGTTTTGTTGGAGACCGAGAAGACAGGGAAAGAGTTGGCTAAGGAGTTCACCAGATATATAAACGAGAATAGTTACCTAATTGTGCTCAATGACATGTCCACCTTTGAAGAATGGAATGGGATTAAAGCATGTCTCCCCAACCACAAGAAAGGGAGCCGAATCATAGTTTGCAGCCCACAAGTTGAAGTTGCAAGCTTGTGTGCAGGGCAGGAAAGCCAAGCATTGGAGCTCAAGCAGTTGTCCATTGATCAGACTATTTATGCTTTCTATGAGAAGGTACGATTCTTCCTTCAAAAATCATCAAATTGTTGTTAGCTCTTGTTATATATTTTTTCTTCATTAATATCTCAGATGGTTTTAACGATTCAAGTTGTGGTATCCAATATTAAATGCCATATTTGTAGGTATAGGAAAGAATGTATCAATTTTTATTAGTAAGAATGAATCCATCAACCCATGCTGTTGTACAGGCTAGCATAAGAAGTATAATGGTTATAGAACAGGAATGAACAAATAGGCTTTTCAGCGAACATTGCCTGAAATGTTAAATTTTCTCTATAGAAAAAATATGAGTGTAGTCATATATTTTACTAAACAAAGAAGTTAATTTATTACCCTAAACAAGCCACCCAAAGAAAATGTTCAGCTCAATTTACTCCCCAAACTATTTCAATTGATCCAATCTATCTCTATTGAGCACGTACCAATTGAGTTTTAAGGTAACATTTTGTGGGATGACATAGGATATTATAACTTATGTTAAAAGTTACATTCTAAACGTAGTTTGAGGGAGCAAATAATTAGAGTTCTCGCAATCAAACTATCAATGTAGATGCTATAATGTTGTCATTAAAAATGAAATACATTTATTTAAAGTAGCAACTTTATTAATTCTTTTCATGAAGTATTGTAATATAACTTAAGTACTTAACATGGATTGCCATTGTCATTATACTATGGATCATTAAGGAAACTGTCAAGCTTGCGGATCTCCTTATTGGTTTGAGAGGAGATTAGAAGGGAGATAGGATCAGAAAGGTAGAGTGCGGTAGCCCTAGGGCCAGGGGAGGATCCAGTGTGGGGGCTGGAGCCCCCTACCCCCATGCAGTTCATGGAGCCCCCCAAGCCCCCAACAATTTTCAGCCATGGATGAAGAGGAGGAAAGGAGGAAGAAGAAGAAGAAGAAAAGGAATGAGGAGGAAGAAGAAAATAAGCCCCCCTATCCAGCCATCCTAGATCCGTCCTTGCCTAGGGCCAGCCACACCTAGGAGGAGGTGGGAGCCAGCAGCGGCAGCATGGAGGTGAGAGAGCTGTTTAAGCCAAAAAACAGAGGGGACTAAACCCTAATATTATATGCTTGAATCATCCAAATATTTCCCTAACATTTATGGCGAGGACGCAACTTTATTTACAAGCAAACCTAACTCGACTTGATTTACAAGCAATCCTAATTTTCAGTCTTCCTAAATCCTAATCTAGGCAAAATCTCGACAAGGCGGTGCTACACTACCCGTGTAGTACTGTTGATGATGTGGACAATACCACGAGGGAACCTCTTGGGTCGCTTTTGGTCCTGTCAAACCCTATTGGGCTAGTTGTTGAACCCACGTGCCCTAAGTACATGACATGTCCCCCCTCTTTTCCACAAAACACGCCCTCGTGCTGTTGCTCATTGTTTGCTCCTTGTAGAGCCAACGTCCGCCTCATGTTGTTGTTGGAATTGATGTCATAGTTGTTGCCCTTTATTTCTGTAGAGGTACAAAGGTCCTCCCAGATAGGTGGTGGCCACAATTGCTGCCTGAGGTGACCCATGGTGAGAAGCTCTAGTTAGTTGATTTGCTGGTTTTGTCACCTCCTTGTGAAAGAACATCAACACACGAGCAGTGGTAGGAAGTTGACGGTAGTGGATTGTCTTGGTGGAGTGGGGACGCCATGGATTTTGTGGCTAATGTTGAGGGTAGCTTGTAGTAAATGAAGTGTTCGTGTTGCTGCTTCTCCCGTCAGTGATGTTCCAGCTACTGTTACTGATGGCCTGTTGATTTGCATATACTACCAGTGTCATTACGTTGCTTGTCAAAGCAATAGAGATGAAGGGTGGAGATGTGTGCCCATCTATTACAAGGATAAAGGGTTGGACGCCCATGATCTTGTTTGACTCGAATAGCACATAGCACGAATAGCACATATCACCTTTGTTCATGTAGCATCAATCGTATATTCGTGTGTGGTGCATGTTGTGGTTGGGGTAGTTTGTTGACACCCACCATTGTTGAGGAAGATGTGGCCTAGCTATTGTACCTGGAGTACAATGCTGCGTTGGCACATTTATTTGCCATTGATGTTGAGGTTGCCGATGAATAGTTTTATGTGGCGCATGGGAGGAGGACCGGGAATCAACACAACCACTTGTGGTGGAGGAGCCCGAATTGGTCGTCTAATTCCCACCACTAGTGGTGAGATAGAAATGCCTGATTCCTATCTTGTGGAGTGCTTGCCGATCGAGGTTCTTAGAGGAGATTGGCGGTGTAGTAATGGAAGTAATCGTCCGAGGGCTGATCATCCAAGCTGTGGGCGTGCTCGGTGATGTCCTAACGGTTCCTGTGATAGGACTTACGGTCACCATCGCTAGTAACTGTCATGATGCGGAGTTGTCGATGAAGGATGAAGTCGATGAAGATTGACTTGTTGTAGACTTGTTGTCTTTGGAGGCATCCAAGGTAGAAGAGATTGCTGACGTAGATGTAGTATGTAGTCGCGTAGCAGGCTGTAGTAGAGGCGGTCACGGCCCATTGGTGCAGTGGTGGATTGAGAAGACAGAGTGGACTATGACATTGTAGCCGTTGGAGGTGGACCCATCGCTTCTGGTATTAGGGTCGATGGCAGTCCTAATTTTCAAACTCTTCCTAAACCCTAACCTAGATGAAATATCAACGATGCGGTGCTAGAGTACCCATGGATATTGTTCATGATGTGAACAATACCACGACAGGTCCTGTCGGATCCTATTGGGCCAGTTGTTGAACCCATGCGCCCAAGCACATGACAGAGACATCTTTAATTATTGCGTAAATCGTTGTAAATCAATATGCCTATCGATTAGTGCATGCATGCTTATGTGGTCCGTACGTGGCACGCATTATGAATGCATATACTTTGAGTTAGTTTTTTCATATATTAATAGTGACATAAATGATCAATTTAGAAGCATTAATAGGGCATACTTTGGGTTGTTTTATTTATAATGATAGAGTTGAGCAATTTTGATACAGATTTAAAGAATAGCTTTAGATTGTTCTTAATAATAAAGTGTGGATAACCTTGATGTAGATTTAGTGTGTTGTTTAAATTCTTATTCACAACATAAGTTGGCGATTTAGATACAAATTTAGGGTTACTTTGGGTTTATTTTCTTAGTGGTAGAGGTGGCTCATTTACATGGAGAATTTGGAGGCATTTGAATTCTTGTTTATAATGATAGAGGTGTGTAATTTAGATACTGATTTAGAATACTCTCTCCGTTTCAAATTATAGGTCGTTTTGACTTTTCTAGGTTCATAAGTGTTTGTATGTATCTAGACACACTATATTTAGATGCATACAAACACTTATGAACCTAGACAAGCTAAAACGACCTATAATTTAGGATGGAGGGAGAATTACTTTATTCTTATTTTTGTAATGGTAGAGGTAGGTCATTTTGTGTGCAAATTATATCCTATATGGCCATTGTTGTCAACAAAGGTTGAGTCTATGAAATTGATGTTCAGATGTTTTGAGTTTCGTGAGACTTTCTAAGATTCATCTCTTTTTCTAGAGCACTTATAATTAGTAATAATATGTTAAATAAAAGCTAAAATATTGTCCTATAATAATCTTGCAGTATCTAAAGGCCTCATTCATTTTGGGCAGGCTGCTAGCCTCATATATGTTATAATTCCATTCTTGCATAATTAACTGAGTTTTGTTTCTTTTAAATTACTCAAGCAATGGTTGTCTTCCCATTATAAATTATATGAATTTATTCTAGAGACTTTCCTTTTTCGAGTGAAAATACTATTTAAACATCAACAAGTTTAAAAGTCTAGTTTACTTTTATATAGGATTGTCAAGATCAAATAAAATCTCCAGTTGCAGTGTCTAGCATAGACAAAGCCAGAAGCGGCACCAATGTGATAGTGGGAAATCAATCTCAAGGTGGCGATGAGAGAAAGGTATTCACAAAGAGCCTTACCCACATCAAAACTATGGTAAGTGCTTTGGAGGAATCACAACTTATTGGTCGACAGAAAGAAAAGGCTGATATCATCCAGCTCATTTCAAATCCATCTAGTCAAGGGCTTTCAGTGATCTCAGTGTGGGGAATGGGTGGTCTTGGTAAAACTGCTCTAGTCAAAGATGTTTATGAAAGCCAAAAGCAAGTTGGCATATTTGAGAAGCATGCTTGTGTTACGGTGATGCGCCCTTTCATTCTTAAGGAGTTCCTTGAGAACTTAATTATGCAACTAAATGCACAATCTTCTGGAAAGAAGGGAGCAATAGATGTTGGGCATGGCACAAGAAACACAGTAGCAATGATGAGAGTTGAAGCATTAATTAAAGAGTTAGCTAGGCTTCTTGAAGGGAAGAAGTGCTTGATTGTTCTTGATGATCTTTCATCCATAGCGGAATGGGACAATATACTTGGAAGCTTCCCTAAATTGGATAGTTCATTCCGGATCTTAGTGACCACAAGGGAAGAAAGTATAGCAAAATATTGTTCAGAGAAACTAGAAAACATATACAAGCTCAAAGTTCTTGAATACAAGGATGCACAAGACCTCTTCACAAGAAAGGTACTATAAAAGTATAATTCTGCCATTTGTGTGGAGCTTTCATTACAATATAATGACAATATAACCATAATTCTATGCTTGCCTAGCCATAAGATTGTAATTGTACCCTAGCCATTCTAGCAAGGAAAAAATCCAAATTACTCCTCTCAAGTATCACTAAAGTTTGCATAACCCCATAATGTATTTGTTGGTTCAGTTTACCCCCTAAACTATACCATTTGGTTCAATTTACCCCCTAATACGGTTTGTCTTTTTTTATTTCTCCATGCACAAATGGAGTCTGAAGTTAAAATTTTGCAAGATGATAGCATACATCATAAGACATGTTAGAAAAATACATCATGAATTATTTAGCATTATTTTGATAAGATAGGACATGTAATAGTAAATCTATCCTTGAGATACAAAAATATATGAAAATGATGATAAAAAATTCATAATATATTTTTTAACATAGATTCTGATGTGTACTACCACCTTGCAAAATCTTAAATTAAAATTCAACTTATGTATGGAGGAAAATAAAGACAAATTTTATTATGGGGTAAATTGAACAAAAAAGAATAGTTTAGGGGGTGAATTAAACCAGAAATAGTTTAAGGGGTAATCCATACTTTTGCTATATTTGAGCGGAGTAATTTGAACTTTTTCCTAAGAAACTACATAGACCATTCATACATATTTCAATTTCAAATAACTTAACTCCAATGATTTCAGGTGTTTAAGGAGGCCAAAGATTTGGATAAGCATCCTGAATTGATCAAAGAAGCAAAAATGATCTTGAAGAAGTGCAATGGACTTCCTCTTGCAATAGTCACCATCGGTGGCTTCTTGGCAAAGCAACCAAAAGTAGCGGTAGAGTGGAGGAAATTGAACGAGCATATTAGTGCTGAATTGGAAATGAACCCAGAGCTTGGGGCCATAAAAACAATTCTTGGTAAAAGTTATGATGGTCTACCATATCATCTTAAGTCTTGTTTCCTATATACATCCATCTTCCCTGAAGATCACAAGGTTAGTCGAAGACGTTTGATACAACGGTGGAGTGCAGAAGGTTACTCAAGGGAGATTCGAGATAAGTCCCTAGAAGAAGTAGCTGACAACTACTTTATGGAACTAATAGAGAGGAGCATGATCCTACCTTCTCAGCTATCAGTTAATAGTAGAAAAGGAATTGACTCTTGCCAAGTCCATGATCTCATGCGTGAGATTAGCATCTCAAAGTCAACAGAAGAAAATCTCGTTTTTAGAATGGAGGAAGGTTGCAGCTCAAACACCCAGGGCACAGTTCGCCACCTTGTCATAAGCACCAACTGGAAAGCAGATAAGAGTGAGTTTGAGAACAAAGTGGATCTGTCCCGCATACGTTCGTTAACAGTGTTTGGGAAGTGGAGGTCCTTTTTCATTTCTGACAAGATGAGGTTCTTGCGTGTGCTGGACTTGGAAGGCACGTCAGGTCTGGTTAGTCATCACCTAAAGCATATTGGGAAGCTTCTTCACCTCAGATACCTTTCTCTAAGAGAATGTAAAGGTATTTTTCACCTATCAGATTCGTTGGGTAATCTAAAGCAACTAAAAACACTAGATATTTCGGGGACACTTATATTAAAGCTGCCCAAGACCATCACCAAGCTCAAGAAGCTACAATATCTTCGTGCTGGGACTGTTGGAAAGGATGATGATTCATTGAAAGTGTTTTTTGAAGAACTGCCAAAAGTAGTGAATAACAGGCCATGCTTTTGTATGGGTTGGTTGCTAGGATTTTGCGTGGCATGTTGCGCACTTCAACTTTTTAAAGAGGCTACGGATGGGGATGATGATATGAACAGGTGTGATGTATTCACTCAGTGTTGCTGCGTCATGCTTCCTTTTCTGATGGTGAAAGAAGGTGCAACTTGGATGCCAAGAGGGATGGGGAAACTAAAATCCCTGCGCACATTGGGTCTTGTGAATCTGGACAAAGCAATTCTACGGGACATAAAAGGACTGACCCAGTTGCGCAAGTTAGCTGTGACCGGCATCAACAAGGAAAACAGCCAGGAATTGTGTTCAGTCGTTGCCAATCTCAGCTGCCTGGAATCTTTGCTAGTGCAGGCATGTGGGATGCCAGGTTTGCATGGCTGCTTAGATGGCTTGACCTCCGCTCCGAAAAACCTGCAAAGCCTCAAGATATACGGCAATCTGCTCAAATTGCCAGGATGGGTCGAGGAGCTCAAGAATCTTGTGAAGTTGGTTCTAAGGAGCTCTAGAATACTGGAACACGAACCTGCACTCCAAGTTCTTGGGAAGCTTCCAAACCTGGTCAGCTTACGTCTGTGGGCCAAGTCGTTCCAGGTTGACGACCTCCGCTTCACCTTCCATCCGGAGGCTTTCCCGAGTCTGATAGTGCTGGAGCTAAATGACATAGATGGCCTGAAATCGGTGGAGTTTGAAGAAGGGGCAATGCTTCGGCTTGAGCGGCTGGATTTTTGTGGCAAGCTTGAAGAAACCAACACAGGGATGTTTTCCGGGCTACCATTGCTCCGGAGCCTCAAGGAATTTATGCTGGACAGCAAAACTTATGAGCACGCTTTCATGGAAGACCTGCAGGGCCAGCTTGGTGCCAATCCAAATGGACCCGCTTTGAAGATGTGGTGAGGTGCTGCAGAGTCAGCCGATCGTCGTGCCAGGTCATTGCTCTTGCTGCTTCCCTGTTACCCTCTTTGTGCATCTGAACAATTGATGTGTGTGTAAAATTAATCTCCAGTCCTACTGCTGATGTATTTCTTTTTGACGCATGCAGCTAAGGTCGATCGTGTCAGTATCCCGTGGGCCTAGTGCGGCGTCTCTGAATCATCTGTTTTTTGTTTTGTTCGTCTGTACGTACGTATTCCTTTTTTTGCTTATGTGGTTGTGCCAAATAAGAATAATTGGCGTGCTGCTCCATCATGCATCGCCTGATAGAAGTGAAATAATGTTCTTCAATTCAGTAATTGGGCTACAAAGACTGGTGTGGACTATATATGAATAATTGTACAGGTCATTTGTATGAACGTTCACCACAATGATCTGCAGGGTCGCTGGTTGTGTATGCTTGAGTTGGTTTGCCATCATTTTTCTTTGCAAGTGATGTTGCAGCTCCCTTGCGTCCCTGCCATTGTCAACAGAGGAAATGCACGGTACTCCATTGCAGGCCACACACGCTTCGCTGGAGTAGTATTTTAGCTTGTCCACTGGCACCAGGGGCAGCGGCTCCACGGCGATCAGGCACAGGCTAGCAACCCCTGCATAGGCATTGCTTATTCCCATAAAACCAGAGAGAATGACCACATTGCGGCAGAGCCAACGTGGAACAACATGCATGTGAAAATACAGAACCACGCACGGTTCAGCTTGCCTCGTTGTTGTTTCGGCCCGGTTCAGTTTCAGCCCATTGTTTTTTTAATGCAATAAAGAGTTTTATTTACATGATACGTTTCACCACTGTGTTTTGATTTTCCGTATCGATTCCCTTTCGAAGGCCACCACGGCACAGAGAGAAACTTATAATCTCTAGACATGCTGGTTGAAAATCTTGTTTATTCCTTCCACTTCTAACAGTTATTCCTTCCACCACATCACAGAGAGAAACAAGAGATTATAAGTTTGAGCTAGTGCAATGGCTACCTCATTAAAAACCTATTTAGGTAAAACTCACACCTCGTGAGAAACCCTAGATAGGAAAAAAGAGTACAGCCTAGCTCAATCAAATCAATATTATAGTAGTTCAAGTTATTACAGGTCAAGTTTTACACCTCTGAATCAGCAGGGACATTTAGATACAAATTAGCAAAACTTTCCTCAAGCTCTTGATCCTCCAAGATGTTCTGAAGTCTTGCTTCTGCAGCTTTCCAGTCCTTGACGCAAGAGAGCACCTCCACCATCTCCGGGCTCAATCGACGCCGCCTCTCCTCGATGATCCTACCAGAAGTGCTGAATCACCGGGCAAGGATCTTAGAGTGATCGCAGTGTGGGGAACCAGTGGTGATCTTGGGCAGACATCCATCATCAACGCGGCCTACGAGAATCCAGATATCAAAAAGAAGTTTTCGTGCCGGGCATGGGTAAGGATCTCGCATCCCTTCAATCCGAATGACTTCATCCAAAGCTTAGTGAAGCAGTACTTCCGATCAGCCGTGGGGGTTGATGTTCTGTTGGAGACCAAGAGGACAGGAAAAGAGTTGGCAGAGGAGTTCTCTGGAGGTCCTTTTTCATTTCCGACAAGATGAGGTTCTTGCGTGTGCTGGACTTGGAAGGCACATCAGGTCTGTTTAATCATCACCTAGAGCATATTGGGAAGCTTCTTCACCTCAGAGACCTCTCTCTAAGAGGATGTACTGGTATTTTTCACTTGTCAGATTCGTTGGTGGGCCGGTAATCTAAAGCAACTAGAAACACTAGATATTTCAGAGACAGAGATATTAAAGCTGCCCAAGACTATCACCAAACTCAAGAATCTACAATATCTTGATCCTGGGTCTGTTGGAAAGGATGATAAATCATTTAATAGTCCGTTAGAAGAAGTGCCAAAAGTAGTGAATAACAAGCCATGCATTTGTACGGGTTGGTTGCTCGGATTTTGTGTTGCATGTTGTGTACCTCATCTTCTTAAAAGAGTTTCACGTAACGGGCCGGTGGTGACATTAATAGGTGCACTATATGTTGCTGCTGGTTCTTCCCTCTTCTGATGATGACAATGGAAAGTCCAACTTGGATGCCAAGAGGGATCGGGAAACTAAAAGCCCTGCACACATTGGGTCCTGTGAATCTCTGCATGGGACAAGGCAAGTTAGCTGTGACCGGCATCAGCAAGAAAACCGGCCAGGAGTTCTGTTCAGTCGTTGCCAATCTAAGCTGCCTGGAATCTTTGCTAGTGCAGGCACGTGGGGCTTGCTCTCACATACAAGGTCACATGCTTCGCTACAAGTTGTGGATGCATTCTCACATGTGTCCATCCATGGAATTGACTCGAGAAGAAGGAAGGATCTAATTTTTTACTCTGCATAGAAGCTTTAGTGTTTTGCTGAAGTTTTCTCCCCTACCACAGAGCAGCTTGTCTGTAGGTTTGTGCGTTGCTTTTGCTTTTTGGGCTAGCTTCTTATGATGTTTCAGTTGATTCCAAATGTCCTTATCCTTGACAACCAGGGGCAGAGCTAGGTTATAAGTGCCGGGTGCTGCCGCACGTAGAAAAAACTCATAGTTTGCTATCGCTCGAAATTTTCATCATGTTAAATTAAATGTCTATGTATGCCTTGAAGGTGTCGCACGCCCCTTTATTCTTCTCTAGCTCCGGTCCCGTTGACAATGAGATGGCATCTGCGCTTCAATCGATTCATAACGATCATAATGGTTGCCAACATGTGCAGCTTTTCTTAAAGAAAATTGCAAGCTGCGTGCTTAGGTGTGTAGTTTGCTCGTGCCAACATGTGCAACAGAGTCAACGCGCTGCAAGCTTGGACCAACAGCTCTCTTGCGTGCATCTCAATACTAGCCTACCACTTAATTAACATAGCCTACCACTAAATTAATTTGGTACGACTTGAGGAACTGCTACACTAAGTCCAAGTCTTCATGAAAAATTTCAACTTGCTCGGTCCTCTAGTTGTTGAGTTCACCTTTTTAACCAAATGGTTGGCTTGTGGACTGGCACCAAGCATTTCCACACCACACAGCACCCGAGAGGAGAGCCATGGAGGCCACAGCGTTGAGTGTGGGCAAGTCCGTGCTGGATGGAGCGCTTGGCTACGCCAAATCCGCTGTCGCGGAGGAGGTGGCCTTGCAGCTCGGCATCCAGCGCGATCATGCTTTCATCAGGGACGAGCTCGCGATGATGCAAGCCTTTATGAGGGCTGCGCACGACGAGCGAGACAACCATGAGGTGCTCATGACCTGGGTGAAACAAGTTCGTGACGTGGCGTACGATGCGGAGGACTGCCTCCAGGATTTCTCTGTTCATCTCCACAAGCCATCTTGGTGGCGCCTTCCTCGCACGTTGCAAGAGCGGCGCCGCATCGCCAAGAAGATGAAGGAGCTGAGGACCAGAGTTGAGGACGTGAGCCAGAGGAACCTGCGCTACCAGCTCATCAAGAGCGCTGGCTCCAAGCCGGTCACTTCTGCTGAGCAGTCAAGCATTACAGCTGCAGCGATATTCGGCATCGATGATGCACGGCGTGCTGCGAAGAATGACAACTCAAAAGTGGACCTTGTCCACCTGATCAACACACCGGGCGAGGATCTTAGAGTGATCGCAGTGTGGGGAACCAGTGGTGATCTTGGGCAGACATCCATCATCAACGCGGCCTACGAGAATCCAGATATCAAAAGGAAGTTTTCGTGCCGGGCATGGGTAAGGATCTCGCATCCCTTCAATCCGAATGACTTCATCCAAAGCTTAGTGAAGCAGTTCCGATCAGCCGTGGGGGTCGATGTTCTGTTGGAGACCAAGAAGACAGGAAAAGAGTTGGCAGAGGAGTTCTCTGGATACCTAAGCGAGAATAGTTTCCTGATTGTGCTTAATAACCTGTCCACCTTTGAAGAGTGGAATGAGGTTAAAGCATGTCTGCCGCCGAACCACAAGAAAGGGAGTCGAATCATAGTTTGCAGCCTACAAATTGAAGTTGCAAGCTTGTGTGCAGGGCAAGAATGCCAAGCGTTGGAGCTTAAGCAGTTCTCCGCTCATCAGACTATTTACGCTTTCTACGAGAAGGTACTATTCATCCTTCAGAAATCGTCGAATTAGTGTCACCTCTTTTATTTTTCTTTATCTCAGATAGTTACAAGGATTCAGGTTGTTGTATCCAGTATTCTTTTACCATATTTATAGGCACAGGAAAGAATGTATCAATTTTCGCCCATAAGGGACGAGTCCATTAACAAGTACACATGCTCCTGTACATGCTAGCATAAGAAGCATATCTGTTACAAGTGGAAGGAATAAACAAGATTGTCATCCAGCATGTCTAGAGGTGTAAAAATTTCTCTATAGAAAAATTTTACTAAATGAAGAAGTCTATTTTACTACCCTAAGCAATCCACTATGTCCGCTTAGTTCCTTGAACAACTGGATGGTACTCCCCAAACTAATTCAATTGGTCCATGCAGCCCCTAATGAGATTTTTTTTATTTTTGTTCTCCATGTACCGGTTGAGTTTTAAGTTCATATTAATTGGGACAACACATGACATTATAACTTATGTTACAAAAATAGATCAAAAGAATAGCAACTATCATTAGAGTGGTCATAATGTAACTATCATTGTAGATGTTACAATGTTGTCAGTCAAAATGTAATACATTTATCTAGAGTAGCAACTTAAATAATTCTTGTCATGTAGTAGTATTGTAATATAATTTAACGTGGACTGCCATTGTAATATGAATCATTAAGAAAATAACTTTTATTATTGCCAAACCATGTAAATCAATGCATCTATTGATCCCTACATGCTTGCTACTTGGTTTCTATGGTGGTACACATCATGGATGTGTATACTTTAGTTTTTTCACATATTAATAATGATACCAATGATCAATTTAGAAAAATTTATAGGGCATGCTTTGGATTATTATACTTTATAATCATAAAAATGTGTAATTCATATGTAGATTTAAGCATTACTTTAAGTCATTTTTAATAATGGAAACAGTGGATAATCTAGCCACAAATTTATTATCTTATTTAAATTCTTATTCATAATGGCAGAGGGTATTGGTAATTTAGATACAAATTGTGAGGTTACTTACGCTTTATTTTCATAGTAGCAGTGATTGGTCACTTGTATGGAGATTTAGAGGACGAATAAATTCTTATTCATAATAGCATATGTGGGGATTTTAGGTGTAGATTTTGGATATTATCTTTGTAATGGTAGAGGTAGGTCATTTTTAAAGTAAATTACATCCTATGCTTATTGTTATCAACAAGGATTGAGTCTACAAAATTGATGGTAGAATGTTTCGCTCTTTGTGAGATTTTCTAAGATCTATCTATTTTTCTAGCGTGTTTAGTGAGATTTAACATCGATCATCCAAATAGAATCTATTATTAGTAATATTAGTGTTAAATAAAATCTATATATTGGCCAATAACAATCTTACACATTATAGTTCTATCTAAACACCTCATTTGTAATAGGGCTAGATACTAGCCTCCCCTATATGTTATAATTCCATTCTTGCCTAATCAATCTATCTTGTTTCTTTTAATTACCCAAGCAATCTATCTATGGCCATCATATATTTATATGCATTTATGCTAGAATTTACCTTTTTGAGTCAAAATATTGTTTAAACACCGACAAATTTAAAATTCTGATAACTAAAGTTTACTTCTGCATAGGATTGTCAAGATCAAATAAAAATACCAGTGGTAGTGTCCAGCTCAGATGAATCAATAAGTACTAATGTAGCACTGGGACATCAATCTCAAGGTGGCAATGAGATAAAGGTATTCACAAAAAGCCTTACTCGCATCAAAACTATGGCAAGTGCTTTGGAGGAATCACAACTTATCGGTCGGCAAAAAGAAAAAACTGATATCATCAACCTCATTTCAAATCGATCTAATCAAGAGCATGCGGTGATCTCAGTATGGGGAATGGGTGGTATTGGGAAAACTACTCTGATCAAAGATGTTTATGAAAGTCAAAAGCTTGTTGGTGTGTTTGAGAAGCATGCTTGTGTTACAGTGATGCGCCCTTTCATTCGTAAGGAGTTTCTGAAGAGCTTAATTATGCAACTAAATGTACAATCTTCTGAAAAGAAAGGAGCAATAGATTTTGCACATGGTGCAAGAAACACAGCCCTAGTAATGATGGGAGTTGAAGCATTAATAAAAGAGTTAGCTAGGCTTCTTGAAGGGAGGAAGTGCTTGATTGTTCTTGATGATCTTTCATCAATAGCAGAATGGGATAATATATTTGGAAGCTTCCCTAAATTAGATAGTTCATGCCGGATTATAGTGACCACAAGGGAAGAGAGTATAGCAAAACATTGTTCAGAGAAACAAGAAAACATATACAAGCTCAAAGTTCTTGACTGCAAGGATGCACAAGACCTCTTCACAAGAAAGGTATACTATATTACAATATAATCCTGCCGCCATTTGTGATATCTTTCATTACAACATAAGGACATCATAACTAATAATTCTATTCTTCAATAGGCATGAGACTAATAATTGTGCCATAGTCATTCTAATAAATAAGTAAACTACATAGACCATTCGTACGTATTTTCAATCTCAAAGAACATAATAAGCACTACTGATTTCAGGTGTTTATGGAGGCCAAAGATTTGGATAAGCATCCTG
This sequence comes from Setaria italica, assembly GCF_000263155.2. NCBI lineage: Eukaryota > Viridiplantae > Streptophyta > Magnoliopsida > Poales > Poaceae > Setaria > Setaria italica. The sequence continues at coordinate 34,277,928 of NC_028455.1, read as the reverse complement.
AATTGATCAAAGAAGCAAAAATGATCTTGAAGAAGTGCAATGGACTTCCCCTTGCAATAGTCACCATCGGAGGCTTCTTGGCAAAGCAACCAAAAGTAGCGGTAGAGTGGAGGAAATTAAATGAGCATATTAGTGCTGAATTGGAAATGAACCCGGAGCTTGGGGCCATAAAAACAATTCTTGGTAAAAGTTATGATGGTCTACCATACCATCTTAAGTCTTGTTTCCTATATACATCCATCTTCCCTGAAGATCACAAGGTTAGTCGAAGACGTTTGATACGACGGTGGAGTGCAGAAGGTTACTCAAGGGAGATTCGAGATAAGTCCCCAGAAGAAGTAGCTGACAACTACTTCATGGAACTAATAGAGAGGAGCATGATCCTACCTTCTCAGCTATCAGTTAATAGTAGAAAAGGAATTGACTCTTGCCAAGTTCATGATCTCATGCGTGAGATTAGCATCTCAAAGTCAACAGAAGAGAATCTCGTTTTTAGAATGGAGGAAGGTTGCAGCTCAAACACCCAGGGCACAGTTCGCCACCTTGTCATAAGCACCAACTGGGAAGCAGATAAGAGTGAGTTTGAGAACAAAGTGGATCTGTCCCGCATACGCTCATTAACAGTGTTTGGGAAGTGGAGGTCCTTTTTCATTTCTGACAAGATGAGGTTCTTGCGTGTGCTGGACTTGGAAGGCACGTCAGGTCTGGTTAGTCATCACCTAGAGCATATTGGGAAGCTTCTTCACCTCAGATACCTCTCTCTAAGAAGATGTGCTGATATTTTTCACTTGCCAGATTCGTTGGGTAATCTAAAGCAACTAGAAACACTAGATATTTCACAGACATCGATTTTAAAGCTGCCCAAGACCATCACCAAGCTCAAGAAGCTACAATATCTTCGTGCTGGGGCTGTTGGAGCGCATGATAATTCATTATCGCTTGAAGAACTGCCAAAAGTAGTGAATAACAGGCCATGCATTTGTATGGGTTGGTTGCTAGGATTTTGCGTGGCATGTTGCGCACCTCAATTTATTAAAGAGGTTATGGATGTGGATGGTGACATGAATAGGTGTGATGTATGCACTCAGTGTTGCTGCGTCATGCTCCCTGTTCTGATGGCGAAAGAAGGTCCAACTTGGATGCCAAGAGGGATAGGGAAACTAAAATCCCTGCGCACATTGAGTGTTGTGAATCTCGCATGGGACAAGGCAAATCTACTCGACATAAAAAGACTGACCCAGTTGCGCAAGTTAGCTGTGACTGGCATCAACAAGGAAAATGGCCAGGAATTGTGTTCAGTCGTTGCCAATCTCAGCTGCCTGGAATATTTGCTAGTGCAGGCACGTGGGATGCCAGGTTTGCATGGCTGCTTAGATAGCTTGACCTCCGCTCCGAAAAACCTGCAAAGCCTCAAGGTATACGGCAATCTGCTCAAATTGCCAGGATGGGTCGAGGGGCTCAAGAATCTTGTGAAGTTGATTCTAAGGAGCTCTAGAATACTGGAGCACGAACCTGCACTCCAAGTTCTTGGGAAGCTACCGAACCTGGTCAGCTTACGTCTGTGGGCGAAGTCGTTCCAGGTTGACAACCTCCGTTTCACCTTCCATCCGGAGGCATTCCCGAGTCTGATAGTGCTGGAGCTAAATGACATAGATGGCCTGAAATCGGTGGAGTTTGAAGAAGGGGCAATGCTTCGGCTTGAGCGGCTAGATTTTCGTGGCAAGCTTGAAGAAACCAACACAGGGATGTTTTCCGGGCTACCATTGCTCCGGAGCCTCAAGGAATTTATGCTGGACAGCAAAACTTATGAGCACACTTTCATGGAAGACCTGCAGGGCCAGCTTGGTGCCAATCCAAATGGACCCGCTTTGAAGAGGTGGTGAGGTGCTGCAAAGTCAGCCGATCGTCGTGCCAGGTCATTGCTCTTGCTGCTTCCCTGTTACCCTCTTTGTGCATCTGAACAATTGATGTGTGTGTAAAATTAATCTCCAGTCCTACTGCTGATGTATTTCTTTTTGACGCATGCAGCTAAGGTCGATCGTGTTAGTATCCCGTGGGCCTAGTGCAGCGTCTCTGAATCATCTGTTTTTGTTTTGTTCGTCTGTACGTTCGTATTCCTTTTTTTTGCTTATGTGGTTGTGCCAAATAAGAATAACTAGCGTGCTCTTCCATCATGCATCGCCTGATAGAAGTGAAATAATGTTCTTCAGTTCAGTAATTGGGCTACAAAGACTGGTGTGGACTATATATGAATAACTGTACAGGTCATTTGTATGAACGTTCACCACAATGATCTGCAGGGTCGCTGGTTGTGTATGCTTGAGTTGGTTTGCCATCATTTTTCTTTGCAAGTGATGTTGCAGCTCCCTTGCGTCCCTGCCATTATCAATAGAGGAAATGCACGGTACTCCATTGCAGGCCACACAATTTTTCGTGCTTCGCTGGAGTAGTATTTTAGCTTGTCCACTGGCACCAGGGGCAGCGGCTCCACGGTGATCAGGCACAGGCCAGCAACCCCTGCATAGGCATTGCTTGTTCCTATAAAACCAGAGAGAATGACCACATTGCGGTGGAGCCAACGTGGAACAACATGCATGTGAAAATATAGAACCACGCACGGTTCAGCTTGCCTCGTTGTTGTTCCGGCCCGGTTCAGTTTCAGCACCGTATTTTTTTAATGCAATAAAGAGTTTTATTTACATGATACGTTTCACCACTGTGTTTTGGTTTTCCATATCGATTCCCTTTCCAAGGTCACCACGGCACCACGCAAGCAGCGGGAGCTTTTGAGTGTGCAGAGGAGGGGTGTCTGTGTTGGGCTATTGGTGCTGCACATTTCACCACGAGAGCAGCTTCAGATATAGATGGTTGCCTAGCCCTAGCCCGGTCTGGCCCAGCACTAATAGGCCTGAAGGTTTTTCGTGCCGGGCTGGGCTAGCACTGCGTGCTGAGGAGGTGGCCTAGGCCCAGCCCGATGGCCTTTTTATTGGGTCGAGCCGGCCTGCTGGCACGACGGGTACTGTCGTGCTAGTGCCAGGTCAGGCACTAAAGATCAATGACCATTCAAACAAACCAAGATTTCATCTTCAAGTTATTTCAACAGATCAACAGATTAATATATTTCAACTTCAACAGATCATTAGATAAACAAAATCATGAGATAAACAAGATTTCAACATATCAATAGATTAAATACTAACTTCAACTTCACAACACAGATTTCAACCTTAACTTCACAAAACAGATTTGAAGTTATCTCATCAACTTTAAGTTCACAACACAGATCAACATCACAGAAAGAAACAAGGGATTACAAGTTTGAGCTAGTGCAATGGCTGCTTCATTAAAAACCTATTTAGGTAAAACTCACACCTCGTGAGAAACCCTAGATAGGAAAAAAGAGTACAGCCTAGCTCAATCAAATCAATATTATAGTAGTTCAAGTTATTACAGGCCAAGTTTTACACCTATGAATCAGCAGGGACATTTAGATACAAATTAGCAAAACTTTCCTCAAGTTCTTGATCCTCCAAGATGTTCTGAAGTCTTGCTTCTGCAGCTTCCTAGTCCTTGACGCAAGAGAGCATCTCCACCATCTCCGGGCTCAATCAACACCGCCTCTCCTCGATGATCTTGCTCGAAGTGCTGAATCACCGGGCGAGGATCTTAGAGTGATCGCAGTGTGGGGAACCAGTGGTGATCTTGGGCAGACATCCATCATCAACGTTGCCTACGAGAATCCACATATCAAAAAGAAGTTTTCGTGCCGGGCATGGGTAAGGATCTCGCATCCCTTCAATCCGAATGACTTCAGCCAAAGCTTAGTGAAGCAGTTCCGATCAGCCGTGGGGGTCGATGTTCTGTTGGAGACCAAGAAGACAGGAAAAGAATTGGCAGAGGAGTTCTCTGGATACCTAAGCGAGAATAGTTTCCTGATTGTGCTTAATAACTTGTCCACCTTCGAAGAGTGGAATGGGGTTAAAGCATGTCTGCCGCCGAACCACAAGAAAGGGAGTCGAATCATAGTTTGCAGCCTACAAATTGAAGTTGCAAGCTTGTGTGCAGGGCAAGAATGCCAAGCGTTGGAGCTTTAGCAGTTCTCCGCTCATCAGACTATTTATGCTTTCTACGAGAAGGTACTATTCATCCTTCAGAAATTATCGAATTAGTGTCACCTCTTGTTATTTTTCTTTATCTCAGATAGTTACAAGGATTCAGGTTGTTGTATCCAGTATTCTTTTACCATATTTATAGGCACGGGAAAAAATGTATCAATTTTCGTCCATAAGGACGAGTCCATCAACAAGTACATGCTCCTATACATGGTAGCATAAGAAGCATAACTGTTAGAAGTGGAAGGAATAAACAAGATTGTCAACCAGCATGTCTAGAGGTGTAAACATTTCTTATAGAAAAACTTTACTAAATGAAGATGTCTATTTTACTACCCTAAGCAATCCACTATGTCCGCTTAGTTCCTTGAATAACTAGATGTACTCCCCAAACTATTTCAATTGGTCTATGCTACCCCTAATGAGATTTTTTTTTTGTTTCTCCATGTACCGGTTGAGTTTTAAGTTCATATTAATTGGGACGACACATGACATTATAACTTATGTTACAAAAATAGATCAAAAGAATAGCTTGAGGGAGAAAATAATTAGAGTGGTCATAATGTAACTATCATTGTAGATGTTATAATGTTGTCAGTCAAAATGTTATCTATTGATCCCTACATGCTTGCTACTTGGTTTCTATGGTGGTAAACATCATGGATGTGTATACTTTAGTTTTTTCACATATTAATGATGATACAAATGATCATTTTAGAAGCATTTATAGGGCATGCTTTGGGTTATTATACTTTATAATCATAGAAATGTGCAATTCAGATGTAGATTTAAGCATTACTTTAAGTTATTTTTAATAATGGAAATGATGGATAATCTAGGCACAAATTTATTATCTTATTTAAATTCTTATTCATAATGGCAGAGGGTATTGGTAATTTAGATACAAATTGCGAGGTTACTTATGCTTTATTTTCATAGTAGCAGTGATTGGTCACTTGTATGGAGATTTAGGGGATGATTAAATTCTTATTCATAATGGCATATGTGGGGATTTTAGGTGTAGATTTTGGATATTATCTTTGTAATGGTAGAGGTAGGTCATTTTTAAAGTAAATTACATCCTATGCTTATTGTTATCAACAACGATTGAGTCTACAAAATTGATGGTAGAATGTTTCGCTCTTTGTGAGATTTTCTAAGATCTATCTATTTTTCTAGCATGTCTAGTGAGAATTAACATCGATCATCCAAATAGAATCTATTGTTAGTAATATTAGTGTTAAAGAAAATCTATATATTGGCCAATAACAATCTTGCACATTATAGTTCTATCTAAACACCTCATTTGTAATTGGGCTAGATACTAGCCTCCCCTATATGTTATAATTCCATTCTTGCCAAATCAATCTATCTTGTTTCTTTTAATTACCCAAGCAATCTATCTGTGCCCATCATAAATTTATATGCATTTATGCTAGAATTTACCTTTTTGAGTCAAAATATTGTTTAAACATCGACAAATTTAAAATTCTGATAACTAAAGTTTACCTCTGCATAGGATTGTCAAGATCAAATAAAAATACCACTGGTAGTGTCTAGCTCAGATGAATCAATAAGTACTAATGTAACACTGGGACATCAATCTCAAGGTGGCAATGAGATAAAGGTATTTGCAAAAAGCCTTGCTCGCATCAAAACTATGGCAAGTGCTTTGGAGGAATCACAACTTATCGGTCGGCAGAAAGAAAAAACTGATATCATCAACCTCATTTCAAATCCATCTAATCATGAGCTTGCAGTGATCTCAGTATAGGGAATGGGTGGTCTTGGGAAAACTACTCTGATCAAAGATGTTTATGAAAGTCAGAAGCATGTTGGTGTGTTTGAGAAGCATGCTTGTGTTACAGTGATGCGCCCTTTCATTCTTAAGGAGTTCCTGAAGAGCTTAATTATGCAACTAAATGTACAATCTTCTGAAAAGAAAGGAGCAATAGATTTTGCACATGGTGCAAGAAACACAGCCCCAATAATGATGGGAGTTGAAGCATTAATAAAAGAGTTAGCTAGGCTTCTTGAAGGGAGGAAGTGCTTGATTGTTCTTGATGATCTTTCATCAATAGCAGAATGGGATAATATATTTGGAAGCTTCCCTAAATTAGATAGTTCATGCCGGATTATAGTGACCACAAGGGAAGAGAGTATAGCAAAACATTGTTCAGAGAAACAAAAAAACATATACAAGCTCAAAGTTCTTGAATGCAAGGATGCACAAGACCTCTTCACAAGAAAGGTATACTATATTGCAATATAATCCTGCTGCCATTTGTGTTATCTTTCATTACGATATAAGGACATCATAACTAATAGTTCTATTCTTCAATAGGCATGAGACTAATAATTGTGCCATAGTCATTCTAATAAATAAGTAAACTACATAGACCATTCGTACGTATTTTCAATCTCAAAGAACATAATAAGCACTACTGATTTCAGGTATTTAAGGAGGACAAAGATTTGGACAAGCATCCTGAATTGATCAAAGAAGCAAACATGATCTTGAAGAAGTGCAATGGACTTCCCCTTGCAATAGTCACCATCAGAGGCTTCTTGGCAAAGCAACCAAAAGTAGCGGTAGAGTGGAGGAAATTGAATGAGCATATTAGTGCTGAATTGGAAATGAACCCAGAGGTTGGGGCCATAAAAACAATTCTCGGTAAAAGTTACGATGGTCTACCATATCATCTTAAGTCTTGTTTCCTGTATACATCCGTCTTCCCTGAAGATCACAAGATTAGTCGAAGATGTTTGATACGACGGTGGAGTGCAGAAGGTTACTCACGGGAGATTCGAGATAAGTCCCCAGAAGAAGTAGCTGACAACTACTTCATGGAACTAATAGAGAGGAGCATGATCCTACCTTCTCAGCTATCAGTTAATAGTAGAAAAGGAATTGACTCTTGCCAAGTCCATGATCTCATGCGTGAGATTAGCATCTCAAAGTCTATAGAAGAAAATCTTGTTTTTAGAATGGAGGAAGGTTGCAGCTCAAACACCCAGGGCACAGTTCGTCACCTTGTCATAAGCACCAACTGGGAAGCAGATAAGAGTGAGTTTGAGAACAAAGTGGATCTGTCCCGCATACGCTCGTTAACAGTGTTTGGGAAGTGGAGGTCCTTTTTCATTTCTGACAAGATGAGGTTCTTGCGTGTGCTGGACTTGGAAGGCACATCAGGTCTGGTTAATCATCACGTAGAGTATATTGGGAAGCTTCTTCACCTCAGATACCTTTCTCTAAGAGGATGTGATTATATTTTTCACGTATCAGATTCGTTGGGTAATCTGAAGCAACTAGAAACACTAGATATTTCAAAAACATCGATTTTTAAGCTGCCCAAGACCATCACCAAGCTCAAGAAGCTACAATATCTTTGTGTTGGGGCTGTTGGAAAGGATGATGATTCATTAAATGCATTTGAAGAACTGCCAAAAGTAGTGCTGGGGCCATGCATTTGTATGGGTTGGTTGCTAGGATTTTGCATGGCATGTTGCGCACCTCAACTTCTTAAAGAGGTTATGGATGTGGATGGTGACATGAATAGGTGTGATGTATGCACTCAGTGTTGCTGCGTCATGCTCCCTCTTCTGATGGCGAAAGAAGGTCCAACTTGGATGCCAAGAGGGATAGGGAAACTAAAATCCCTGCGCACATTGGGTCTTGTGAATCTCGCATGGGACAAAGCAATTCTACGGGACATAAAACGACTGACCCAGTTGCGCAAGTTAGCTGTGGCTGGCATCAACCAGGAAAACGGCCAGGAATTGTGTTCAGTCGTTGCCAATCTCAGCTACCTGGAATCTTTGCTAGTGCAGGCACGTGGGATGCCAGGTTTGCATGGCTGTTTGGATGGCTTGACCTCCGCTCCGAAAAACCTGCAAGCCTCAAGATATACGGCAATCTGCTCAAATTGCCAGGATGGGTCGAGGGGCTCAAGAATCTTGTGAAGTTGGTTCTAAGGAGCTCTAGAATACTGGAACACGAACCTGCACTCCAAGTTCTTGGGAAGCTTCCAAACCTGGTCAGCTTACGTCTGGGGGCGAAGTCGTTCCAGGTTGACGACCTCCGTTTCACCTTCCATCCGGAGGCATTCCCAAGTCTGATAGTGCTGGAGCTAAATGACATAGATGGCCTGAAATCGGTGGAGTTTGAAGAAGGGGCAATGCTTCGGCTTGAGCGGCTGGATTTTCGTGGCAAGCTTGAAGAAACCAACACAGGGATGTTTTCCGGGCTACCATTGCTCCGGAGCCTCAAGGAATTTATGCTGGACAGCAAAACTTATGAGCACGCTTTCATGGAAGACCTGCAGGGCCAGCTTGGTGCCAATCCAAATGGACCCGCTTTGAAGAGGTCGTGAGGTGCTGCAAAGTCAGCCGATCGTCGTGCCATGTCATTGCTCTTGCTGTTTCCCTGTTACCCTCTTTGTGCATCTGAACAATTGATGTGTGTGTAAAATTAATCTCCAGTCCTACTGCTGATGTATTTCTTTTTTAACGCATGCAGCTAAAAAGATGGATCGTGTCAGTATCCTGTACGTGGGCCTAGTGCCGCGTCTCTGTATCATCTTTTTTTTTTGTTTTGTTCGTCAGTACGTACGTATTCCTTTTTTTGCTTATGTGGTTGTGCCAAATAAGAATAACTGGCGTGCTGCTCCATCCTGCATCGCCTGATAAAAGTGAAATAATGTTCATCAGTTCAGTAATTGGGCTACAAAGATTGGTGTGGACTATATATGATTAACTATACAGGTCATTTGTATGAACGTTCACCACAATGATCTGCAGGGTTGCTGGTTTGGCATCATTTTTCTTTGCAAGTGATGTTGCAGCTCCCTTGCGTCCCTGCCATTATCAACAGAGGAAATGCACGGTACTCCATTACAGGTCACATAATTTTTCGTGCTTCGCTGAAGTAGTATTTTTCATATTTTTTTAATGCAATAAAGAGTTTCATTTACATGATACATTTCAGCACTGTGTTTTGGTTCCCCATATCGATTCCCTTCCCAAGGACACCACGGCACCACGCGAGCAGCGGGAGCTTTTGAGTATGCAGAGGAACGGAGGTATGTCTGTGTTGGGCTACTGGTGCTGCACATTTCACCATGAGAGCAGCTCCAGAGCAAGGCCCTATTCAAGTAGGGACCCATTTGGCCGCTCGCAGGAAGCTAACGGACAAGCCAAGTTGCCGAGAGCGAGACCATGCGCGCAGCCGCCAAGCACCCGGGCATGCATGCCGCGCCTCGCTTGGTTTCAGGGCCACGGGGAGACAGTCCGAGATCAAGGTACAGACGTACGATGCTGTAATGCGCCCTGTTTTTTCTCTCTCAGGTCTCTGCAGTCCAGAGACATGGCATGTGCTGCGGTGGGTGGTAAGAGTGAGTTTGAGAACAAAGTTGATCTGTCCCGTGTACGCTCATTAACAATGTTTGGGAAACGGAGGTCCTTTTTCATTTCTGACAAGATGAGGTTCTTGCGTGTGCTGGACTTGGAAGGCACATAAGGTCTGGTTAATATAATCATCACCTAGAGCATATTGGAAGGCACATCAGGTCTGGGTAATATAGGTTGTTTTTGTTGCTCGTATCATTTGGTTCGTGTATGAAATGGTTCAAAATAATAATGATCAGTTTATTGTACCAACTTATCCATGATAAAACCATCCCAATTAATTTATTATTTTACTAATAGGAATGAACCATATGATACAAGTAAATTGGTTGAACTCCACCATCCAGGAATTGGACAACGATGAATACAAGGAGAATTTTGTGGAAGACGTGCGGGCCCAGCTTCTGGAGAATCCAAAAGCACCCGTTTTGAAGAGGTAACTGACGAGACCTCCAGCCTTGTCAGCGATTTAGCAGAGGCATGACGAAGCTGCGGCTGGTCATGGCTGTGCCTTGTCAGTAAAGTAATCCACGATTGCTCCGCGGCTTGGCATTGTACCGTTGAAGTTCGTTGCAGCGGCTGGTTGCGCTGCTCAGGATTGCTCTGCTTCTTACGGTCTTGTTGTACCATGCTGAAAGCACCTGACTGAAATCCGACAATAACCCAAGTGACCAACTCGCTCCACGTGTATCATCGCTTGCGTTTCTGGAAGCCGCGACAACCCCGGTCGCGCGCGCCAGAGATGCCACGCATCCATCGATGAAAGATCTCATTACGTTCCACGGATAAAAGGTCCGATTTTTCTGTAGTGAAGGGAGGAAGTCTGGTTTTATCATTTACTGTTAGCGGTAAATTGTTTTGAGTTCTTACCTTCTTCTGTTTGTTTTCGTTTAGTTTGGTTTTGGGTTTAGATCAAGCTTTGGCTGGCAGGCTGCCATGCAAAACAATGGTACAAGAAATAGGGAAATAGCTTTCACAGATAGCAATTTGCTCTCCCGCCCGAAGCACAAAGGTGTTAAGATAAATCTCTCATCTTCTCCCATCGTACCGGCTCCTTTGCTTTATCTTCAGTTCTTTGGATGGTACGGGAAGCATGATCGCTTTAGCTTTAGTTAGTTAGGAAAGCAAAGATTCTGTTCTTCCATCTGCCGTGTGAAACCCAAAAAAAAACAGAGCAAGCTTCATGATAAAGGTCCAACATTGGAGGACGTGTATAACACTGCCAATTGCTTAGTCTACCACTACTTTCTACAACACATTTGCTGTTGATTAGTATATGCTAATACGAAATTATTTAGGAACTAGCTAGATATTAGCATGAAATTTTCAGTTCATCATCCTATATCTAGAATTAAGGAATTTAAGAGAGCTACTGTTGACATCAGTAATGGGCCTGGGTCAGGCCGTGTGGTGCTGTGTCCATGTGGGACACGTTTGGTGCAAGTCCACCACCAATCGGACATGAGGCCAACGCAACGTGAAAAAAAGAGAAGGCCCACGTCAGGTGTTGACGTCGGCAAATACAAGGGTAAGTACATTGATACACCTCAGCTATGAGGGTCATCAGTGCCACGTAAGATTTTTGCTGATGTGGAAGAGAGAGAATGAGGAGAGAGAAAGATACGCCTCATAGGTTAGATTTTAGGACTATGAGACGACTACTCTACCATTGTATGAGTTGTGGTTACCATAGAACAATAATATTTCTTTTTTTTCTATGCACAAATTAAGGAAATAGAATTGCTATGAGGCAACTTAAAAAGACAACCCGTACGGATTGTTTGTTAACTCATCTCAATATTACATGTTAATATATGAGACCGACTATTAGACAACACCAATGTACTTGCCTAAGAGGAGACCGAACCGGCCAAGTTCGGTACAGTGATGGCGCCCAAGCCAGACGACAACGCAAGCGGTGGCGCTTCTGCTTTTTCTAGCGGAGTCTAAAGTTTGGGGATCTCGTGAACATCTTTGTATGGTTAAGATGCTTGTATAGGCATTTTTAACACTTCTTCGATGCAACGAAGATTAAGGTTTCGTAACTGATGTTTTGGTAATTTTTGTTCTCCCTCGATGTATCCGCTTTTCATCTTGCATGCTCATTCTTCAGTTTTGGTTTAGATCGTTTCATTGTTCAACGTGATTAGATTTGATCCATCCAAAACCATGTTAGGGCATCAAGTTAGTGATCTTAGAATTTTGATTCATTAGCTTTTTATATATTTTGCTTACTCACGGAATTAGGGCTTGACCAGTTCTCGTCACCATCTGCTTGTTTATTTTATATCTCGAGTTATAGATCTCCTATTGACATGATTCCCCGCGTTGTCATCTTCAGCAATTAGCGGTGTGATTGGTTCCGCATCTCGGCCAAACGGAACCTAATGCGATCCTCTTGTCGTCGCGGCCGCCGTGCGTGGAATTGGACAGGCTCGCATGGCTCTCCTCACCACCTTCCAGCTGGGCCCCGGCCGGCGCCCAACAGCCATTGGCGCAGCGGCGCGGGCTCTCCGAAGTCCAAACCATGGCCCCGTCCCTGCTGGCGAGGTCCCCATCGCTGCCACGCAAGCAGCGGGAGCTTTCTCCGCAACTGGCCACAGATCATGACATTATTAATTACATATAGCTGTATCGATTGATTACAAATAAGATCATGCTCCAAATGAAAGTGAAAGAACTTAATAAGACAACCATGACATCCACCTCAGGCACCTCAATTATTTGCCCTAACCACCTCAGGCGAGGTCATCGCAGTTGTCTGCATCTTTTCTGCACTCAATGCAAAGAGTCGTTGAGGGATCAATGGGTTTACACCTGTAGAAAAAATTACGAATAATGTGTAACTTGTCTCGATCTAGTACAGTTGCAGCATCTATAACTATAGTCAATGAAGTCTGGTAGCTGAGAATAGCTTCTTATCACGACCTGAGCAACTATCGTCGCTAAGTCTTCTAAAACAAATAAATGCCAACTTTCTGTCTTGTCACTGATGATCTGTCTCAGTCCATGCATGTCTGGCTTCTGGATCGGCACTACACTTCACAACCATCAGCTTAATATCCACACACCACTGTTGCGCTTGGCTACGCCAAATCTGTTGCTGACGAGGTGGCCTTGCAGCAAGTTGCGGAACACCAGAGTGAACCATCACTGGGCTTGCTCTCACCACATACAAGGTCACATGCTTCGCTACAAGTTGTGGATGCATCCTCACGCGCGTCCATCCATGGAATTGACTCGAGAATAAGGAAGGATACACCCTGGAGGCATCACATGTTCTCAGTTATCTCTAACACCTACTACTAAGAACCCCATGCAATTAATTGTAGTTCATTTGATTCAAGGATCTAATTTTTTACTCTGCATAGAAGCTTTAGTGTTTTGCTGAAGTTTTCTCCCCTACCGCAGAGCAGCTTGTCTGTAGGTTTGTGCGTTAGTTGCACAATTTCATAGACTATTTTCTGGTCAAGTTTCACGTCGATAGGAGTTAAATTCTAAGAACGACACACGATTAAGTGGACGATCCAGAATCTATTTTTATGGTGAAAAATTTTCCGCTGCGATTTATTGCTATCATTCAGTCATTCACCCCTCTGATAGCTTATACTAGAGGGCTTCGATCCTAGATGTTCACACTGAGCAGTTGAGCACGATTGCTGCACGTATCTGATGTCTCAAGGGGCAACTCCTGGTCATCTGTCTCCAATATTGTTGCCTCGTTGGTCACTCAGAAACCAGAGATTATTCGCAATGCAGTAGAGCAACGTGGAAGAATGAACATGCAGAAACGTTTTCCACCAGTGCCCGACGCCTCGTTCAGATTAGCTGTTGCCACCCCCCGCCCAGTTGTTTACCGGCCCCACGTTGTCATCTTCAGCAATTAGCGGTGTTCCGCATCTCGGCCAAACGGAACCTAACGTGATCCCCTTGTCATCTCAACATTAAGTGTCCAAATCGTGGCCCCATCCCCACCGGCAAGGCTCTCATCGCCACCACGCAAGCAGCGGGAGCTTTCTCCGTAACCGGCCACGGATCATGACATTATTAGATACAATTATATCGATTGATACATATAGCTGTATCGATTGATATATATAGCTGTCCATTATTAGTGAAAAAGTTTAAGAAGACAATCATGATATCCATCATGCTTATGTCAAATAAAAGGTAGTCTATTACTAAAACACCAGCCGTTTGAGGTAAAAATTTCCATGACCACCGTCTCAAGCGCACACGACACCCCCATTTTATTCGTCTCCACCTAGAGTGTACTACTTAAAGTGCTTTTCTCCCTGGTGAGTCCACTGGTGGAAATATGAGCATTAGTCCCGGTTGGTAAGTCACATATCTCTCGAAAAACCAACCGGACTAATCATTCGGGACTAAAGGTCCCCCCTTTTGTCCCAGATCATTCACCCGGGACTAAAGATCTCCTTTAGTCCCGATTAGTAATACCAACCGGGACTAAAGAGGCCGCCATGCATGTGCATGCACGTCGCCCCTTTAGTTCCGGTTGGTATTACCAACCGGGAATAAAATGTTCAAAAAAAATAAAAAAACTCCCCCCCCCGGCCCCCTTCTAAATTATTGCAGATAGAAAATAAGAAAACATTTACTTCAGAAGAAAACAACCTGCTAATGCAAAGGAAAAAAACACAAGCAAATAAGAGAATCGAGCCAACAACTATGAACTTTTCTTTTTCTGATTTTGTTTCGATCAACTTATGTGTTCCATCAAGTTATTAATTATGAACATATTTCATAAAACAACTTTTCAAGAGCTTTGTACAAACATGCTAGAACCTATTGTACACCATTCACCAAAAATGTAAGAAGATGGAAGGAAGGAAAATAAATAATTTGCAACAAGCATAACCGTTGGGGCACAATCCAAAAACAGATGGAGGAGCTAGGGCAAAAAACAAGAAAGGTTAGTTGGTAATGAAAAAAATGAGAAAGTAATAAGACACCCATGAACAAGCAGGAATCAGGAAAAAAACACACGCATACAGATAACGTATGTGAAAGAAGGATGAGCACCGTCCGCGTGGGCGCGCCGAGCTGGTAGGAAACAACCTTGCCGACGCACTGCCCACAGCAGACCCTCGGGCTCTACTCTGCCAGACCCACCAATGGCCCTACCCCAGCCCGCGCTGCTCCTCATCCTGGTCCTCGCGCTCGCCGTCGTAGCTATCGGGAGCCACCAGCCCCACGCCGCCGGTGGCCAGGTGGCGAGCCGGGAGGGCTCACGTGTCGGTGGCTGCTAGCGGCTAGGCGCTGGCTGGGGAGGCCCTGCACGCACGTGTGGCTGGCGGCCTGGGAGGCCCGCACGTCGGCGGCTGGCGTCTAGGGGGCGAGTCGGGGAGGCCTTGCGCGCTGGCGGCCAGGGTGGCGCCCGGGGAGGCCTTGTGCTCCAGCGGCAGATTGTGGAGGGAGGAGAGAGGAGGAGAGGTGGGAGAGGAATCTGTGGAGGGAGAGAGAGAGAGAGGCCAGTGGTGGGTTGGGAAAGAGGATAATGCAGTGGGGAGAGAGATGAGGCCGCCAGTGGGGAAAAAGAGAGGATTTAGTCTCAGTTGTTGGTTTCAACCGGGACTAAAGATCATCCTTTAGTCCCGGTTGGAACCACCAACCGGGACTAAATGAGTGGCCTTACCAACCGGGACTAAATGTCCTACCAGATTCCCTCGTTGTTTCTACCCATTACAACCGGGACTAAATTGGCTCTTTAGTCCCGGTTAATATTACTGATCGGGACTAAAGAGCCCCCGTTGGAGCTGGTTTTTGGACCTGGGACTAAAACTCGTTTAGTCCCGAGTTTAAAAAGACCGAGAATTTTGTAGCTGGATGCAAGATCGTTTCTTTACCCGTGGTCGTTGGGCCGTCGCCCTCCTAGTTTGCGTAGTATAGGGCACGGGAACAAACTATTCAGTCAAAGCCTGCCTGCTTGATCAATCTTAATACTTCAGTGCACATCGTTGCTGCGCAAGCACCTGAATTATTTGCCCCAACCACCTCAGGCGAGGTCATCGCATTTGTCTGCGATCTGGGTTTGTCGAGTACTTTCCTGCACTCAATGCAAAGAGTCGTTGAGGGTTTACACCTATAGTAAAATTTACGAATAATCTATAACTATAGTTAATGAAGTCTGGTACGCGCAGGGAAATTTGCACTTATTATGATGTTTCAGTTGATTCCAAATGTCCTTATCCTTGACAGCACTCTGCAAGCTTGGCCCAACAGCTCTCTTGCGTGCATCTCAATACTAGCCGGAGGCATATGTAAAAAAGCTTTTAGATAACTTAATTAACATAGCCTACCACTAAATTAATTTGGTACGACTTGAGGAACTGCTACACTAAGTACGAGTCCTCATGAAAATTTTTAACTTGCTCGGTCCTCTAGTTGTTGAGTTCACCTTTTTAACCAAATGGCTGGCTTGTGGACTGGCACCAAGCATTTCCACACCCATCCACACCACACAGCACACCCGAGAGGAGAGCCATGGAGGCCACCGCGTTGAGCGTGGGCAAGTCCGTGCTGGATGGAGCGCTTGGCTACGGCCATGTTTGTATACGCTTTTCTGGAACTCGCTTATCTGACAAGCAAGCTTATCTGGTAAGCCTGCTGCCTGGATAAGCTGCTGTCTGAATAAGCAGAGTGTTTGGCAATCCTAATTATTTTGTGTCGATTGTCTGTCCTGGTTGGTAAATTGACCTGAATGCCCCTAAGGCTGATAATAGCTCATTTTTATTGTGAATCTGAGGAGAAGACAATAATTCTAATGCCTTTGGAGTTTGTTAAATAGAAATTACATTACAATAATATGAAATTCATACGATAGATCGGAATAGTATGGAAACATCCATCATGGGTACAACAACGAATCATGAAACCATAGCGACAGCAATAGCATCACGCAATGCACCCATATCAATGTCATCTCCTAAAGCACCACCACCACCATCTGTGCTAGGTTGGGTTGAATTACCATCATCTTCCTGAAAATCCTCTTCAAAATGCACGTCATGTACGGCACTATCTCTGATGAAATTGTGAAGGGCCATACAAGCAACTATAATTTTCGACTGCTTGTTAATCGGATAACTGGGCAAATTCAAGAGAATGCGCCACTTCATCTTTAGAACTCCAAATGATCGCTCAATCACATTTCTAAGGGATGAATGTGCATGATTAAACACTTCTTTCAATCCTACCGGATGCTGACCATGCTGCCATTCGGAAACATGATACCTCTGTCCCTTGTAGGGTGCAAGAAATCCTTTTCTATTAGGATATCCAGAGTCAACAAGATAGTACTTACCTGCATTTTATATTTACATGTTATATCACAATGAGCAAATATTCCCTGAAAAATAAATTGCAACATAACTCGTCCTTACCATCGGGAGGATGTGGAAATTGATCCTTGTATGTGACAAGCGTGTCCAATAATACACGAGTATCATGGACAGAACTAGGCCAACCAGTGACAGCAAATGTGAACCGCATATCAAAGTCACAAACCGCCATGACGTTTTGTGAAGGATACCCATGCCGACCAATGTATTTCGGTTGATCAGCTAATGGCACAGTTACGGGTATATGGGTACCATCAATTGCTCCTATGCAATCTTTGAAATGAGGCCAAAACCTTGCTTCTTGTAGTTTAGGATGAATAGTAGAAAATTGCAGATCCTTAGGCCTCACAATGTCAACAGCTAATCTCATGATAGATTCAATATATCCCACCTATTCTTCATTTGACTCTCACCGTATGGCCTCTTGGTACGCTCATAAAACTTTCTAATAAGGTTTGCATATCCCACCGCATTCAAACATTGCTGCGGTCGATTGAAAGCAAGTACTTCTTCCACACAAATGTCATTGAAAGCTTTCGCGGCAAATGAATCCCATTTTGCCACAATCTTTGACGACTTTTCCATCTAAAATTTGATTACAGTATTGTAGAATTAAATACAAATCTACGAGCTTGTTCACTGATCATACAAACCACAATCTGTCATTTTAGCAATCCATCAAGAAGTGACACAAATTTTACCTTGCTATTTGTTGGCGGCCTTGCAGTCGTAACAGCTACAGCTGTCCAGATCCTTCGCAGCAACTACACGCATACATAAAATTGTTATGAGCTACTCCATCATCATATAGGTCCAAAGAGACTCCAATGCAAAATGAAAAAAGAATTAATGAAAAAGATTGTTTTTGCCACTGTCTTATTTCTACGCGCCTTCCCACTGTACCAAAGTTAGAAGTGCACTGCTCCCTGACTAGTTTGTTACACTGGTAACCACCAGTTCCTGTGGTATGGATTTTGGATAAATAATACCTACATTCCTGATGTCTATCAACTTCGGTTTGCCTGGACTAATGTGCCACCTCACAATATATAGTGACACGATAAAAGATTTATATGGAGATAGAACAGTAAACGCATCATGTGTTGGTGCACTCTCTATTGGAGAATTAAACTAATAAAGAACATATAGATCATTCTTGATGCCATAGAGAATCACATTGGCATTCGGTTGCTGGAGTGGCTAAAAAAAATTAATTGATTCCATATGCAGGTGATGAGATGCATATTTTTTTGCAAATGTCATATGTGCGCAGAGAATTCATGCTCTAGGCACGATGTTTCACCAAAAGAAGCTATTATCTTAGTACTGGAAATCTTAGCCTTTTTTCAAGCACCAGAGGTGTTGTATATCATTATCGACGGGGACAGCAATTACAGAACAGAAAGAGTTTCAGAATAAAACTCAAGAACTCAGCCTCTCAACAATTATTATTCGACGAAATACAGCCTAATGGTTCACATCAACACAACTCAACAGGTGTTCTTCCAATACAAAAACGAATGTAGTTGCTAACAATGAACACATGAAAATAAAATCTGAGCTGAAAAATCAAACGGAATTTCAGACCACAAACTGAGGCATCCAAAGCTACTCCTGCTTTTGCTGCTGATCATCTCCATGCCAGGCCCAGACTATGTCCTTCAGCGCTGGCCGGATGTGCTCTTCGAATAGTTTCTGATACTCAAGTGAATCACCGCTTTTGGTGACGTTAAGGTACATAACGTAAAGAATGCCCTATAACTTTTTTGCTTCTGTAGTTGAGCCATGTCAATATGTATATTTGCTATTTGCTTCAATGCATATTTCAGAGATGGTTAAAAAGCCTGTTGGACTGGGGAACCAGAAACTTACTTCAGGGGTGTCCGGCGGCGGGGCGGCGGCCAGGCGGCGGCCAGGCGGCGGGGGCGTCCGGCGCAGGCAGCAGGAGACTCCGGCGGGGGCGTCCGGCGGCGGGGCGGTGTCCAGGCAGCAGGAGACTTCGGCGGTGGAGCCGGATCCAGGGGGATGGGGCGTCGACCGGCGGAGGTGGCGCCCAGGCGGGGGCGGAGGGGGCTTCCGGCGGCGGGGGCGGCGCCCAGCGGCCCGCGGCGGGGGCGTCCGGCGCCGGGGCCGGCGGGGGCGGCGCCCAGGCGTCCGGCGGCGCGGGCGTCCGGCGGCTAGCGGCCCGCGGCGGGAGCCTGGCAGGGGCGGCCGCCGGAGGTAGGGAAGCGGCCCGGCCGACCCCAGGGGCGGCGCCGGGATCTGCAGGGGGGCGGCGACGGGATCTGGAGCGGCGGCGGCGGGATCTGGAGCGGCGGCGGCGGGAGGAGCGGCGGTGGTCGCCTGGAGGCCGTTGCCCGAGGGTACCCGGGGGAAAATTTCTCCGCTTGCCCCAGAAGCGTGGTCTGACCCGCGTAGGAGATAAGCTGAGTGCTAGTTGTATTTCAGATTCTCCAATAAGCGGCTTACGTGACAAGCGGGGAATAAGCAAGGCGTTTAGGTGGGTTTATCGCTTATTTCCACCAATAAGCGGGAAATAAGCGACTCCAAACAGGGCCTACGCCAAATCCGCTGTCGCAGAGGAGGTAGCCTTGCAGCTCGGCATCCAGCGCGATCATGCTTTCATCAGAGACGAGCTCGCGATGATGCAAGCCTTTATGAGGGCCACGCACGACGAGCGAGACAACCATGAGGTGCTCATGACCTGGGTGAAACAAGTGCGTGACGTGGCGTACGATGCGGAGGACTGCCTCCAGGATTTCTCTGTTCATCTCCACAAGCCATCTTGGTGGCACCTTCCTCGCACGTGGCAAGAGCGGTGCCGCATCGCCAAGCAGATGAAGGAGCTGAGGGCCAGAGTTGAGGACGTGAGCCAGAGGAACCTGCGCTACCAGCTCATCAAGAGCGCTGGCTCCAAGCCGGTCACTTCTGCTGAGCAGTCAAGCATTACAGCTGCGACGATATTCGGCATCGATGATGCACGGCGTGCTGCGAAGAATGACAACTCAAAAGTGGACCTGGTCCACCTGATCAACACACCGGGCGAGGATCTTAGAGTGATCGCAGTGTGGGGAACCAGTGGTGATCTTGGGCAGACATCCATCATCAACGCGGCCTACGAGAATCCAGATATCAAAAAGAAGTTTTCGTGCCGGGCATGGGTAAGGATCTCGCATCCGTTCAATCCGAATGATCGACTTCATCCAAAGCTTAGTGAAGCAGTTCCGATCAGCCGTGGGGGTCGATGTTCTGTGGGGATTCTTTTACCATATTCATAGGCACAGGAAAGAATGTATCAATTTTCGTCAATAAGAGCGAGTCCATCAACAAGTACACATGCTCCTATACATGCTAGCATAAGAAGCATAACTGTTAGAAGTGGAAGGAATAAACAAGATTCTCAACTAGCATGTCTAGAGGTGTAAAAATTTCTCTATAGAAAGACCTTACTAAATGAAGAAGTCTATTTTACTACCCTAAGCAATCCGCTATGTCCGCTTAGTCACTTGAACAACTGATCCAAACTAATTCAATTGGTCCATGCTACCCCTAATGAGATATTTTATTTTTGTTTTTCCATGTACCGGTTGAGTTTTAAGTTCATATTAATTGGGACGACACATGACATTATAACTTATGTTACAAAAATAGATCAAAAGAATAGCTTGAGGGAGTAAATAATTAGAGTGGTCATAATGTAACTATCATTGTAGATGTTATAATGTTGTCAGTCAAAATGTAATACATTTATCTAGAGTAGCAACTTAAATAATTCTTGTCATTTAGTAGTATTGTAATATAATTTAATGTGGACTGCCATTGTAATATGAATCATTAAGAAAATAACTTTTGTTATTGCCAAACCATGTAAATCAATGCATCTATTGATCCCTGCATGCTTGCTACTTGGTTTCTATGGTGATATGATACACATCATGGATGTGTATACTTTAGTTTTTTCACATATTAATAATGATACAAATGATCAATTTAGAAGAATTTATAGGGCATGCTTTGGATTATTATACTTTATAATCATAGAAATGTGTAATTCATATGTAGATTTAAGCATTACTTTAAGTCATTTTTAATAATGGAAACAGTGGATAATCTAGCCACAAATTTATTATCTTATTTAAATTCTTATTCATAATGGTAGAGGGTATTGGTAATTTAGATACAAATTGTGAGGTTACTTACGCTTTATTTTCATAGTAGCAGTGATTGGTCACTTGTATGGAGATTTAGAGGACGAATAAATTCTTATTCATAATGGCATATGTGGGGATTTTAGGTGTAGATTTTGGATATTATCTTTGTAATGGTAGAGGTAGGTCATTTTTAAAGTAAATTACATCCTATGCTTATTGTTATCAACAAGGATTGAGTCTACAAAATTGATGGTAGAATGTTTCGCTCTTTGTGAGATTTTCTAAGATCTATCTATTTTTCTAGCGTGTTTATTGAGATTTAACATCGATCATCCAAATAGAATCTATTATTAGTAATATTAGTGTTAAATAAAATCTATATATTGGCCAATAACAATCTTACACATTATAGTTCTATCTAAACACCTCATTTGTAATAGGGCTAGATACTAGCCTCCCCTATATGTTATAATTTCATTCTTGCCTAATCAATCTATCTTGTTTCTTTTAATTACCCAAGCAATCTATCTATGGCCATCATAAATTTATATGCATTTATGCTAGAATTTACCTTTTGAGTCAAAATATTGTTTAAACATCGACAAATTTAAAATTCTGATAACTAAAGTTTACTTCTGCATAGGATTGTCAAGATCAAATAAAAATACCAGTGGTAGTGTCCAGCTCAGATAAATCAATAAGTACTAATGTAGCACTGGGACATCAATCTCAAGGTGGCAATGAGATAAAGGTATTCACAAAAAGCCTTACTCGCATCAAAACTATGGCAAGTGCTTTGGAGGAATCACAACTTATCGGTCGGCAAAAAGAAAAAACTGATATCATCAACCTCATTTCAAATCGATCTAATCAAGAGCATGCGGTGATCTCAGTATGGGGAATGGGTGGTATTGGGAAAACTACTCTGATCAAAGATGTTTATGAAAGTCAAAAGCTTGTTGGTGTGTTTGAGAAGCATGCTTGTGTTACAGTGATGCGCCCTTTCATTCGTAAGGAGTTTCTGAAGAGCTTAATTATGCAACTAAATGTACAATCTTCTGAAAAGAAAGGAGCAATAGATTTTTGCACATGGTGCAAGAAACACAGCCCCAGTAATGATGGGAGTTGAAGCATTAATAAAAGAGTTAGCTAGGCTTCTTGAAGGGAAGAAGTGCTTGATTGTTCTTGATGATCTTTCATCAATAGCAGAATGGGATAATATATTTGGAAGCTTCCCTAAATTAGATAGTTCATGCCGGATTATAGTGACCACAAGGGAAGAGAGTATAGCAAAACATTGTTCAGAGAAACAAGAAAACATATACAAGCTCAAAGTTCTTGACTGCAAGGATGCACAAGACCTCTTCACAAGAAAGGTATACTATATTACAATATAATCCTGCCGCCATTTGTGTTATCTTTCATTACAATATAAGGACATCATAACTAATAGTTCTATTCTTCAATAGGCATGAGACTAATAATTGTGCAATAGTCATTCTAATAAATAAGTAAACTACATAGACCATTCGTACGTATTTTCAATCTCAAAGAACATAATAAGCACTACTGATTTCAGGTGTTTAAGGAGGCCAAAGATTTGGATAAGCATCCTGAATTGATCAAAGAAGCAAAAATGATCTTGAAGAAGTGCAATGGACTCCCCCTTGCAATAGTCACCATCGGAGGCTTCTTGGCAAAGCAACCAAAAGTAGCGGTAGAGTGGAGGAAATTAAATGAGCATATTAGTGCTGAATTGGAAATGAACCCGGAGCTTGGGGCCATAAAAACAATTCTTGGTAAAAGTTATGATGGTCTACCATATCATCTTAAGTCTTGTTTCCTATATACATCCATCTTCCCTGAAGATCACAAGGTTAGTCGAAGACGTTTGATACGACGGTGGAGTGCAGAAGGTTACTCAAGGGAGATTCGAGATAAGTCCCCAGAAGAAGTAGCTGACAACTACTTCATGGAACTAATAGAGAGGAGCATGATCCTACCTTCTCAGCTATCAGTTAATAGTAGAAAAGGAATTGACTCTTGCCAAGTCCATGATCTCATGCGTGAGATTAGCATCTCAAAGTCAACAGAAGAAAATCTTGTTTTTAGAATGGAGGAAGGTTGCAGCTCAAACACCCAGGGCACAGTTCGTCACCTTGTCATAAGCACCAACTGGGAAGCAGATAAGAGTGAGTTTGAGAACAAAGTGGATCTGTCCCGCATACGCTCGTTAACAGTGTTTGGGAAGTGGAGGTCCTTTTTCATTTCTGACAAGATGAGGTTCTTGCGTGTGCTGGACTTGGAAGGCACGTCAGGTCTGGTTAGTCATCACCTAGAGCATATTGGGAGGCTTCTTCACCTCAGATATCTTTCTCTAAGAGGATGTGATTCTATTTTTCACCTATCAGATTCGTTGGGTAATCTAAAGCAACTAGAAACACTAGATATTTCAGAGACAGCGATTTTAAAGCTGCCCAAGACCATCACCAAGCTCAAGAAGCTACAATATCTTCGTGCTGGGGCTGTTGGAAAGGATGATGATTCATTAACGTTTGAAGAACTGCCAAAAGTAGTGAATAACAGGCCATGCTTTTGTATGGGTTGGTTGCTAGGATTTTGCATGGTATGTTGCGCACCTCAACTTGTTAAAGAGGTTATGGGTGTGGATGGTGACATGAATAGGTGTGATGTATGCACTCAGTGTTGCTGCTGGTGGTTCCCTCTTCTGATGGCAAGGGAAGGTCCAACTTGGATGCCAAGAGGGATAGGGAAACTAAAATCCCTGCGCACATTGGGTCTTGTGAATCTCGCATGGGACAAAGCAATTCTACGGGACCTAAAAGGACTGACCCAGTTGCGCAAGTTAGCTGTGACTGGCATCAACAAGGAAAACAGCCAGGAGTTCTGTTCAGTCGTTGCCAATCTCAGCTGTCTGGAATCTTTGCTAGTGCAGGCATGGGGGATGCCAGGTTTGCATGGCTGTTTGGAGGGCTTGGCCTCCGCTCCAAAAACACTCCAGAGCCTCAAGATATACGGTAATTTGGTCAAATTGCCAGGATGGGTCCAGGGGCTCCCGAATCTTGTGAAGTTGGTTCTAAGGAGCTCTAGAATACTGGAGCACGAACCTGCACTCCAAGTTCTTGGGAAGCTACCGAACCTGGTCAGCTTACGTCTGTGGGCGAAGTCGTTCCAGGTTGACGACCTCCGTTTCACCTTCCATCCGGAGGCATTCCCGAGTCTGATAGTGCTGGAGCTAAATGACATAGATGGCCTGAAATCGGTGGAGTTTGAAGAAGGGGCAATGCTTCAGCTTGAGCGGCTGGATTTTCGTGGCAAGCTTGAAGAAACCAACACAGGGATGTTTTCCGGGCTACCATTGCTCCGGAGCCTCAAGGAATTTATGCTGGACAGCAAAACTTATGAGCACGCTTTCATGGAAGACCTGCAGGGCCAGCTTGGTGCCAATCCAAATGGACCCGCTTTGAAGAGGTGGTGAGGTGCTGCAGAGTCAGCCGATCGTCGTGCCAGGTCATTGCTCTTGCTGCTTCCCTGTTACCCTCTTTGTGCATCTGAACAATTGATGTGTGTGTAAAATTAATCTCCAGTCCTACTGTTGATGTATTTCTTTTTGACGCATGCAGCTAAGGTCGATCGTGTCAGTATCCTGTGGGTCTAGTGCGGCGTCTCTGAATCATCTATTTTTTGTTTTGTTCGTCTATACGTACGTATTCCTTTTTTTGCTTATGTGGTTGTGCCAAATAAGAATAACTGGTGTGCTGCTCCATCATGCATCGCCTGATAGAAGTGAAATAATGTTCATCAGTTCAGTAATTGGGCTACAAAGACTGGTGTGGACTATGAATAACTGTACAGGTCATTTGTATGAACGTTCACCACAATGGTCTGCAGGGTTGCTGGTTGTGTATGCTTGAGTTGGTTTGCCATCATTTTTTTTTGCAAGTGATGTTGCAGCTCCCTTGCGTCCCTGCCATTACTAACAGAGGAAATGCACAGCACTCCATTGCAGGCCACACAATTTTTCGTGCTTCGCTGGAGTAGTATTTTAGCTTGTCCACTGGCACCAGGGGCAGCGGCTCCACGGCGATCAGCCACAGGCCAGCAACCCCTGCATAAGCATTGCTTATTCCCATAAAACCAGAGAGAATGACCACATTGCGCCAGAGCTATGGAACAATATGCATGTGAAAATACAGAACCACGCATGGTTCAGCTTGCCTCGTTGTTGTTCCAGCCCGATTCAGTTTCAGCACTGTGTTTTTTTTAATTTTTTCTAGAATACGCGGGAGAGCTGCGTATCTTTGTATTAAGAAGAGAGTGTTTTTTTAATGCAATAAAGAGTTTTATTTACGTGATACGTATCAGCACTGTGTTTTGGTTCCCCATTTCGATTCCCTTCCCAAGGCCACCACGGCACTACGCGAACAGCGGGAGCTTTTGAGTGTGCAGAGGAGGAATTTCTGTGTTGGGCTATTGGTGCTGCACATTTCACCATGAGAGCAGCTCCAGAGCAAGGCCCTATTCAAGTAGGGACCCATTTGGCCGCTTGCTGGAAGCTAACGGACAAGCCAAGTTGCTGAGAGCGAGACCGTGCGCGCAGCCGCCAAGCACCCGGGCATGCATGCCGCGTCTTGCTTCGTTTCGGGGCCACGGGGAAACAGTCCGAGATCAAGGTACAGACATAGGATGCGGTAATGCGCTCTGTTTTTTTTCTCTCAAGTCTCTGCAGTCCAGAGACATGGCATGTGCTGCGGTGGGTGGTAAGAGTGAGTTTGAGAACAAAGTGGATCTGTCCCGTGTACTACACGCTTGTTAACAATGTTTGGGAAATGCAGGTCCTTTTTCATTTCTAACAAGATGAGGTTCTTGCATGTGCTGGACTTGGAAGACACATCAGGTTAGTATAATCATCACCTAGAGCATATTGGAAGGCACATCACGTCTGGTTAATATAGGTTGTGTTTGGTTGCTTGTATCATTTGGTTCATGTATGAAATTGTTCAAAATAATAATGATCCTTTTGTTTGGTTGGGTGAATTGTACCAACTCATCCATGATGAAGTCATCCTAGTTAATTTAAATAATAGGAATGAACTATATGGTACAAGCAAATTGGTTGAACCCCACCATCCAGGAGCTAGACAATGATGAATACAGAGAGGATTTTGATGAGGACATCACATGCTTGGATACAACCATATTGGCATCTTTTGACTCCGAGGTGAAACAATTCTTTATCATAATTATATGTGACACATTTGATGAATTGATGCTGCACCATGATGTGTTTTCGTTGTCAATTTCAGAAATACGTACATGGATCAAAAATAGTG
This sequence comes from Setaria italica, assembly GCF_000263155.2. Classification (NCBI taxonomy): domain Eukaryota; kingdom Viridiplantae; phylum Streptophyta; class Magnoliopsida; order Poales; family Poaceae; genus Setaria; species Setaria italica. The sequence continues at coordinate 34,251,544 of NC_028455.1, read as the reverse complement.
TTAAACACAAATGGAAGGCATGGAGGACCAAAGAAGTAGATTGGGGGCCAAGTCCAAGTATTCCTAACGTCCTCCACCAGGCCACCACGTCACTTTTGGCCCAAGGAAAGAAAGAGATCCAATTCAACAAGCCCTAACTAAGCAGCAATGATTCAGTTGGTAATCAGAGCAAGGTTTATCGGTGAGAGACTTCCAGTTCCTTGCTGATTTTAATTACCTATAGTCCAGAAAAGCACAAAAAAGATAGTAGATTAGTTTACCTACAATCCTATAAACCCTTTGAGCCTTTGCTAGCATTGCTTAGTTAGGGCTTGTTGAGTTTTTGGTTGCATCGGTTGCGTCAAGTTGCTGGTCTTAGTGTCTATTCCTTTAGAGTTTTGAGTTCTATCACGTTTTGGTCACCACGAGATCCACCATCACCATATACATCATTGCTTCATTTCTACCACCACGGTTTCATATGATGTCCAATTTGGGAGTTTAAATACAATCTGGAAACTTGAAGTTGTCTTCTTTCCAACGGATCTGA